>NC_052632.1:32298671-32598736 GCF_016161935.1 Mauremys reevesii | reverse complement strand
TAATGAAACAAGTCATCTTAGGAGATGGATTTTTGGCCATGTTTGTAATGCAACAACAATAACTAAAGTGGCCTATGATTTATGCAACAGGCGTCAAATGTTAATCTCTTACTTTTACCACTAACACAAGGTCACAATTTGTAGACTAGAGGGACTATATTTAGCTCAGTCGGTATCATGTTTTAAAAACATGTTTAGATAAATTTGGCTCTCTTGAAGTGAAAATCTAGTAGCCTTCTCCCCCCAACCCCCAGCTTCATGGGAGCAGACAGTGGACAAGTTTGAGCACATATTTCTGCCAATGCGCGGCAATGCTACTATTTCCAGTTCTGGGCCTCTACAGAGAATATAGTGCCAACTTCACCCAAATATCTGGTGGTTTGGGGACAAGGGCCAACATCCACTGTAGAGAAAGTAGAGACCAGCAATTCCATCTTGATTACAGCTGAAATCTGAATTCAAGTACCAAGCAGAGGAAGGTTAGTATACAGCTCCATCTATCTTTTGCCTCTCTGATGTGTCACAGTACAGTTTTCATTCACTGATTTTAAAGAAAAATACTGTCTTGAGATGGAATTATGAAGCCTGTTTCCAAAATAGTGGAAGCGTCCATGAGCTGAGAGCTATTTTACTTCTTTATATCAATAGCAGTATATGCACTATTCCTTAAATGGCCATGCTGTAAGGAAGTTAACTCTAATTTTGCTATTGAATCAGCTAACAATTCAGCAACTATTTTGATGATGGATTTTATTTATTCAAACAGCCTAATAAAAATGTTCACTGCCATGGCTTTGCTATATGGACATCTATAGTCCTTAACTACTGAATTAGAAATACCTCTACAACATGCAACATCTTCTCAAAATATTCTACAAGTTTCCAGAGAACCAACCCCAGACGGAGAAGAAAAGTACATGTATGGGAGTCATTCAGCATAGCATGATGTGCTCATTGTTGTACTTATAAACACAATGTAAAAATGACAAGTTGAAAAAGAATTGCAGGGGAATTACATGTCACATCAATGAGAAAGCTATGGTGCAGCTACTAAGGTACTGCTACATAGGTGCAGGCATAAGACCTATTATGGGAATGAATAGCTAAGCTCTAGAGCTGGCTGGAAAACAGGTTTTTCCCTCTGCAGAAAATTTCTATGAAAATGAATTTTCTTGTTTTTACTCAAGTTTTCAGCAAAAATCTTGACTTTTTCAAAAAACTAAATCCCAAATTTTTTTAGTTAGCTGAATACTTCCCAGTTTTCTGTTTTCCAGCTTGAAGTCAAACATTTTCTGTGGAAAGCAGATGCTTGCCTGGGTAAATTGGGTTTTGTCGAAAACCACTCTCAATGGAAACTTTTGACCAGTCCTATGCAGCACCTCCACGTAACCAGGGGGGAACTGAGCTTACTCTGCTATTTTCTTCAACAGGTCCACTTTGTCCATTCCTTCCCATTATTTTTGTCCTTGACACACAAGTAAAAAGTGGGCACACAGAGGGCTGGTGACAGAGGGCTCAGTGCAGAGGACAACTACTGCTTAGTCATGCTTGTGGGCATGCTTCCCCCCCCATGATGGTCTTGGAGCACAACCAGTTTGACCAACTGTTGCACATCCTGCTGGGCACAACAAAAGGTCCATACTTATGTTCATCTACACCCTAGCAGTGTGGTTTGAAGGGTATACCTCAAAATGAGAGGTCCAAACTGGTCACTACATATACAATCCAAGACTGAGCAGCACAAGAAGTGCTACAGGAGGAATCATTGTCCAATGTCATTTGGCTACCTTTTTTGTGTCACAAATTGTTTTTGTTCATTTTCATCAATATTGCTCTCAAATTATGCAGTTCTCAGAATGCATGAACATGAAACCAGACTTCCTCACATGATATGTGACACAAAATTCCACTGTTTATATTTTTAGTCCCTTGAGATGGCAATTTGGGTCACTTTAAAAACCAAGATCATGAGACTTAATGTTTAAAAAAAAAAAATCAAAGTCAACATCTATTTCCACAAACTTATGCTAATAGAGTCATCATATCCTTTGATGATTCTGTGATCTGCAGGCAGGTGGAGGGAGAGAGAGTCTGCCACATGAGATCACAAAAAATAAACACAAATTACTGGGCCAACTACAAAATGGTGTAGGATAAAATATGTCACAAAACAGTGATAAAAATACCATGCTGTTATTTTTTCAAGAGTTAGATACAGATATTTTTGTACTTCCTTACTTTTAACCAGTTTCCTACACATCCTTCAAATGTAATGGACAGCATGAATAGATTCAGGATCAGTAGAAGAATGAGTGAACCACCATTAACTTGTTGCCAACAGTCATGAAAGACAAACTATGTTTCTTCTGAAGTGCCTCTCAGCTTCAATTTAATAAAGATACAGCAACAAGGGTAAGTTACTGCACACAGCCAGGTAAACACAAGAGACCACTCCTATGAGATTCAGTACTTGCATGGCTGCTGCCCATTATAAATGAACCTATGCAACTTACACATCTCCCCAAGAACAACCCTATTAAAAAGAGCACTTCACTGTATATGTTTAAAAAAAATCAGATTAGAATGAGAGTCTGCAGGAAGTCTTCTAAATCTGCTTGTGATTTAAAGTATTCCTTCATATTGCCTTATACTACTTTATAAACCCCCGGAGACAGGGCAGGACACTATAGGAATATGTTTGATATATAGTTGGATTAAATAACAACCTAATATATCAAACATATCACACAGAGCCCTGCAGAAAAGGCATCCAGGTTTGATTCATCTTGGGGGGGGGAAAAAGACATACTGCTGAAGGCTAACAGCAGGGAACTGTTATCGACTGCTAAAGACGCAACCCCTTGCCTTGTGTTTGAAGGCATAAGCCTGCACGGAGACATGAAGAGTGCACCAACAGGAATATAATGCACATACAGCAATGGTCTCTGGTGATGTACCCAAGCCACAATATTGTTTTTCTATAACTATTTTTTCCATCGTAAGAGTAAATGAAACATGTAATTTTTTATTCTATAAAATAAATACAGACACCACTTTTTCTTTTCTTTTTTTTAACGTGCTCTTTCGGGTAGCTACACCTCTACCCCGATATAACACGACCCGATATAACACAGATTTGGATATAACGCGGTAAAGCAGCGCTCCGGGGCGGGCAGGGCTGAGTGCTCCGACGGATCAAAGCAAGTTCGATATAACACGGTTTCACCAATAACACGTGTGACAAAGTTCCTTTTCTACCTTGGTGGGTCCTGCACTTATTGGCGGATTTGCTCACCTCAGTGATCTTCCCCTCTGGTGGAACCCACAGTCTGGATCAACTCCTCCTGTGTCTGATCAGGAGTTGGGAGGTTTGGGGGGAACCCGGGCCCGACCTCTACTCCGGGTTCCAGCCTAGGGCCCTGTGGATCGCAGCTGTCTATAGTGCCTCCTGTAACAGCTACATGACAGATACAACTCCCTGGGCTACTTCCCCATGGCCTCCTCCATACATCTTCTTTATCCTCACCACAGGACCTTCCTCCTGGTGTCTGATAATGCTTGTACTCCTCAATCCTCCAGCAGTACACCCTCTCACTCTCAGCTCCTTGCCTCTTGCTCCCAGCTCCTCACACGTGAATCTCACTGACTAACTGGGAGGCTTTTAACTAGTTCCAACCAGCCCATGATTGGCTTCGGGTGTCCCAATCAATGTAGCTATCTCCACTGCCTTCTAGAAAGATCTTAATTGGCCCCAGGTGTCTTGATTAACCTGGAGCAACTGCCATTTGGTTACCATGGTACCAGGGATTTGTGTAGGCTGGGGCTAACATGCCTGTTCCTCACTACTTTACTGTAGCCATCTGGCCTTGCCCCATCACACGTGGTAAAATTTTTTGGCTCCCGAGGACAGCGTTATATCGGGGTAGAGGTGTATTTTGTACCAGGTGGTATCTTTACAAATCAAGGACCATGTTATATTAGAACAGGCAATATAAGGTCCCAAAGCAAAAGATATTCAACCTACCAAAAAAGACACCACAATCAGTGTAAATCCATAACTGTGTTGTAAAGGACATATCACCCACTATAACCTGTTTTATATAATGAACAGAAAAGTTTGTACAGCTCAGCAGACCATTTTTCCCCTTGGACACCACAATTAAAATCCAAGACAGTTTGTAGTACACTTGAAGGAGGAACAGATAAGGAGGGTCTTCCTCAAAATACTTTTAGATACACAATCTCAGAAACAAGACAAGTACTAAAACATCAACTGCACATTGTACTAGTAGTCAGAGCATTTAAGCTTTTGCAAGGTGAGAGACTGTATCTGCTCCGTAGCCAGGCTGTCGTGTTTAATTCAGAAGGAATGTACATTATACAATAAAACATGGCCAGGAGTTCACAGACCTATTCCTTCACAGAGAATGTTCTCTGAGACAGGAATGATTCTCCTGAAGAGGAAAGTTGCTGGCCTCACTCTATCCTTCTGAATCTTATTAAGACAGCAATGGGAGGTGTGTGGTGCGGAGATGCAATGGGGTGGGGGCACAACAAAAAGAAAAGGGAAATGGAATAAAAAATAAAGGTTATATAGAGAGGGAACAAAACTAGTGCAGCTCAAGTACAAAATTAGAACAAGTGTTAGCTTTATGGTTTCATTTCTATTATATTAATAAACTGGAACATAGACAGAGCTAAAATAGTGAGGATTAAAACAAACAAGCAAAAAAACCCCACAAAACCCCAAGAATTTTGGAAGGGATCCAGACCCTCAGACTTCAGGTTGTAAATCCACCTCTAATTAAGAGGGGTGAGGAGGAAACTTTCTCTGCAGGCTGAGGTCTATTGCAGGCTCTCCGGCAACTTTTTTCTGAAGCTAATGGCCACCGCCAGAGGCAGGATACTGGGCTAGATGGACCATTGGTCTGATCCAATATAGCAGTTTTTATGTTTCTGTATTTGGTGGACTGTGTATACGAGAACAGATGTTGTCTAATTACTAGTTTAGATTTGAATGACGGAGATGCCTTGTTGATACAGAAGTTTAAGATTGAAACATCTAAGAGTGAGCTAACTAAAACATTCTTCCCCCTATAGGCAGTACAGTATCTCCTGATCTGTGTTGAAACACATTGATGGGACAGTGATAGGAAGTGCACTTTGATGCTGTTGATGCACTTTGATGCTGTTCTCTGCTCTGTGGATAAACAGAGAGTTTGAAATATCCAGCAGGGTCATTCCAGCACCTTTCACTTGCATTACAGTAAATGTTTGTGAAAGATATACTGAATTACGAGTGATGGAAGGAAAGTTTTATTGCAAAATGAAATATAGATCCAGAGATATGAATGTGTTTCCCACAAAATAACAAAGAAAGAGCCCAATAAAGCACAGGCAGACTGAATACTCAAATTAACATGTTAAATGAGGAGCAGGTGTAGGATTTGTATTCATTTTTAAATGACAATGGCCACTGGAGTGGTTTAGATGTTAGCAGGAGAGGTTACTAGGCAACTCAGATACGCTACTGTGTAGTGGTTTTGTAGAAAAGGTGTTAGAGGTTTCCAGCCTCAATTCTCCACTCTGTATAATCTCATTACAAGCGACTTTCTTTCTTCACAAAAAATGAATGTACCAATTACAAAATCCACTGAAAGAAAAATTTCCCAAGCAGTGGGCATCATCACAGCCCACCTTGTGAGGCTATAAAAAAGCTATCTTGATCTTATGCTCCTGAATGACAGAAAATACCACAATTTCCTGACAACAATGGTCTGACACTGAATGACCTTTAGAACCTGCTTTCTTGGAAAGACTCGTCATCTGCTTAGAACAACGTCCGGTAACTCTGAAGCCACTGAGAAAAGGACATGACCACAGCATTGCTTTCTGAAGTTAATGGCATGCCTTATTTTTATTAAAAGAGGCCCAGTCCTGGGTCTCATGGAGATTTATTCCAAAACTTGTCAGGGGCTCTACACTGTGGAGTGAAGTGATTCTGTGTCATGCCCCCACTCCCTGAACTGTGCAAGTACACTAACTACTTCAGGTTATAATAATTGCCATATAATTCCTCTGACACACATGCAAGCAGTTAATTCCATTTCACTTTAAAATATTCTCATGGACATATCTGAAACACACAAAATAGGAGACTACATAAGCATTCATATGGGACCTTCATTTATACATTTCCCTTTATAGAATTAAGGGAAAATAGGCACAGAAGAATCAGTTTATACTTTAAACAAAGAGTTTAAAAGGAGACATCTGTTTGCTACAAGTTAAATACTGTGTGTTGATCTTATAAGATCTTTTGGCCACAACCTCCCATAATACACTGCACACACACTGAAGAGTGAGTGAGTGGGCTCAAAAGCTTCTGAAACTGAGGAACAAGAATTATCTTTCACATCAGAAAAGATTTTTTAGACAGAGAAAAGTGAATGAACTATAAAATAACTATCCTGTAATTTGAAAATGCCTTTGCTAAGAATTCCCTTTCCTGCCCTTCCATATCCAAATCTATCACTGGCACGCCCACCACTTGAAAGAGCCACCAAGTATCTTTTGCCTTTGTGGTAAGTCAAGCCTAGCTTGTCTGAAAAGTGTAGCTTCTACTGGCACCAGCTGAGGACAATGTAAGGACTGATTGTTCCAACCATCACCACGATACCAGTTATTTGCATTTCTGCGGCATTAACTTTAAAAAGAACATGGAAGATGGACACTCACCTTCGGCTTGGCTCGTGGTTTCAACTGCTCTAACTTCTTTGCTGCAGCCTCAATTGAAGCTGCAGCCCCCAATAGCTCTGTCTCAGCAATGACTGTCGGGTCCTCTGGATCCACCCACTCTGTGCCTGAAATTAACAGAGGGGAAGACAATAACTTCAGTAGCATTGTTAGTGCCTTTTGACCAAGCTGATTCCCTGTCACATCTCAAAACTATGTGCTAAATACAGTGTGTGTATAATATGGAGACCTCATTTTAATACCATTAATAGTATAAAATACTATAATTTAAGCCACTGACTGCAAAACACAAGTCAGAATGGAAAGAGCACTTAGCCGTAATGTTCTATGATGAAAGTGGCTTGATTAAGAACTTGTGTAAGAAAAGCAACTCTGAATTGCTCCTTCAAAAGCAACGTCTATACTGGGTACTGAACTACTGTATCAGCCAACCATATTTAATCATGGCTGTTACTTAGAAAGATTCTAGTGTGCTTTCCTTGACCGAGGCTGACAGATGCATTGTCTGAGAACTGTGACAAAGGAACACAAAGGATGTATTAGACTATTCAGGAGATCATGGTCTGACTAACAGTTCTCGGTAAGTCCCCATCTACAGCGGCTAGGGAGACAGGGCTAGCACCTATCCATGGAAACCACAAGAGTGATCAGTGCTCTTTTAGTCCCACTGCCAATAAGGAAGTTTCTCCTACACATACAAGGCTGAACATTTTCTGGAAAGGAAAGATCTTACACTTTTGCAGACCTCACAAAACAAATGTTCAGAGGCAGTTCACGCCAAAGTTCTGCAACTTACTGGGAATGGTGTAGAAAACTCACATAGAAGAGAATTATTTTTAACCCTCTGGTGAGACTGATATTACATTACAACTAAAATCAGGACAGTTATATGCCAAACTTATGACAGGATAAGCAAACAAGTGTAGTTTTACTAGATATCCTTTTTCCAAAGTAAGAATAAGTAGCACTGAAATGATTTTCATGTTACATTGCCTATAATATTAAAATATTTATGTGCCTATTTGCTGGTTATGTAAATGTGCTCATTCAACTAACACTTCCAGAACACCCTGTACTCAATTCACTTTATTAATGGCAGAGTAATATTTCTTTCACTACCTCAATAAGTATCTCGGTAGATTTACAACTCCTTGATAATATAATTCCTCTTGTTTATTGTACTCTTTGTTTTTCAGTTGCGGTTTTAGAATTCTGCCCAAACCAGGGGATGAAAATTTAGACAAAAATCAGTTATAAAATCAAAGAGCAATAAACATCTATAATGCATTGCTCACCCATGATTTTAGCATACAATACAAGAAACTTTTTCTAAGTAATTGAGTCATGAATATAAACATGCTTATGCCCTTAAAAAACCCAACCCTGCTACACAATTTCATTTTTAATCGCTGCAATTTCTTCCTACCTGAGAGAATGCTCAAAGAATCACCCAACCTTTAATTTCCTTTTATTTCTTTGATTCACCACTGCAGTGACAGCCTGGGATGTTGAAGTTCCACATTCTAGGTTGGATGCATTCTGGAGTCTGGACTGAGGTGTTTGCATCAGCACTGGAGATTGGATGTAACTTTGTAATGAGCTGACTTGATCTGAAGTTGGAACACAACGATCCCAGAAGGGGATCTATTTTGGTGGTCTGCCTTTGGAGATTAGTAGAACCACTGGGCCTCCAGGCAGACAGGAGAAAAAGTGCTGTTCATCCAGTTGCCATTCTATTGATAATTTTGTGGGACTTCAATTACAATTTGTCCTCTGCTATCAGGGCTCCTGAATGCATCTGTCTGACGGCTTCACTCTCAATGGTTCACAGATGACTGTGACAAAGTATATGAAAGAGGAGGCTAGAGTGCCATGGAAGAAGTATCAGACAGAACCAAATTGTGACAGATTTTTGGAGACCATATGCTGTAGCTGTATGGGAGTGTCATGGAGCCCGGCCCCATGTTGAACCCACATCCACAGAATCACTCCACCAGCCTGGGTGTGGCTGCTGGGCCACCCCATTGTTTGTCTCCTCCTGTTAATCGCCTCCATCTGGATGTTCTGTGGCCTAGCCTCATGGCCAGGTCACTTGAAAATTCAATCCCCTTCTGGGGTACTCAAAGTCTCAAAATAAACACCACCTTACACAACAGTCCCAAGTTAAGTAAACAAGAGGTCTTTCGCCCCTCCCTGGGCTCCAATGCTGTTCCCGGTTCCTCTTGTGGAACGCCAGTCCCAGAACTGCTTTCCTGGAGCCAGGCAAGTCAGACGGTTATTACCTCCCTCCTTCTGTCAGGAGTCCCCAGCATTCCAGGAGCAAGGTGTACTTTAGCCAGCCATAGGACCTTAGCCAGCTTCTCCCTCCACTGGCCCTTTCCCCCCAATTAGTCCTCAGGCTCAGAGGGTCAGCCATCTCCTGCTAGTGTGTGCCCAACTATGAGGGAGGAGGCAGCATTTATGCTGGTCCTTGTCTTTCAGCTCATCCCCAACTGGTTGGGTGGGAGCGGATCCTTTCTACCAATATCTACTAGGCTTTGTGTGCACACATCTATTATATATACTGGACTTTAAAAATCTTAAAGGAACACGCCACATGATGGGACTGGCTGACCATTATGCACTGCTACCCTTAAGGGGCAGACTACCCATCACAGAGACACACAGATTTCACCTATAGAGCTGTATTGGTGGGGTCAAGCACACTGGAACTGTTCTGGGCATTCTTCACCTTTGCTAATCCTAGCAGCCTGGGCTTGGTTACAGGAATAGAGTCTCACAGTGAATGTATCACCTTGCTCTGGAAAAACTATAGCGTCCTGAGGCAACCAATATTGAATCTTGTAGTTCCAGCTACTGTTGCTCACTATGGTAGCAGAGTGGCTGATGGCTGCTCTGGGCTATTTCCTGCAAGCTGGATCCAAATTCTTCCTAACTGCTCAAGGTCAGTGTGGAGATAATCGATTCAGTGCTTGGTGGAGATTGTTAACCATTCCCTGAGTGGGGGCAGGGTGCAAACTGGGGCTGTCAAGTGATTAAAAAATTAATCGTGATTAATCGTGTGATTAAAAAAAATTAATCATGAATAATAACACTGTTAAACAATAATAGAATACCATTTATTTAAATAAATATTTGTGGATGTTGGGAGGGATAGCTCAGTGGTTTGAGCACTGGCCTGCTAAACCCAGGGTTGTGAGTTCAATCCTTGAGGGGGCCACTTAGGGATCTGGGGCAAAATCAGTACTTGGTCCTGCTAGTAGTGAAGGCAGGGGGCTGGACTCGATGACCCTTCGAGTTCTAGGAGATAGGTATATCTCCATTAATTTTATTTATTTACATTTTCAAATATATTGATTTCAATTACAACACAGAATACAAAGTGGACAGTGCTCACTTTATATTTATTTTTATTACAAATATTTGCACTGTAAAACACAAAATGGTATTTTTCAATTCACTTAATACAAGTACTGTAGTGCAATCTCTTTAGGATGAAAGTTGAATTTACAAATGTAGAATTATGTATAAAAAATAACTGCATTCAAAAATAAAACAATGTAAAACTCTATTAGAGCCTACAAATTCACTCAGTCCTACTTCTTGTTCAGCCAATCACTCAGACAAACAAGTTTGTTAACATTTGCAGGAGATAATATTGCCCGCTTCTTGTTTATAATAATCATCTGAAAGTGAGAACAGGCATTTGCATGGCACTGTTGTAGCCGGCATTGCAAGATATTTATGTGCCAGATGCACTAAAGATTCGTATCCCCCTTCATGCTTCAACCACCATTTCAGAGGACATGTGTCCATGCTGATGACAAGTTCTGCTCAATAATGATCCAAGCAGAACATACCAATGCATGTGCATTTTCATCATGCGAGTCAGATGCCACCAGCAGGTCGATTTTCTTTTTTGGTGGTTCAGGTTGTGTAGTTTCTGCATTGGAGTGCTGTTCTTTTAAGACTTCTGAAAGCATGCTGCACACCTCGTCCCTCTCAGATTTTGGACGGCACTTCAGATTCTTAAACTTTGATCGAATGCTGTAGCTATTTTTAGAAATCTCACATTGGTACCGTCTTTGCGTTTTGTCAAATCTGCTGTGAAAGTGTTATTAAAATGAACATGTGCTGGGTCATCATTCGAGACTGCTATAACAAGAAATGTTATTAAAACACAACAGGAGACATACAATTCTCCCCCACGGAGTGCAGTCACAAATTTAATTAACACATTTTTTTTTTTTGACAAGCATCAACAGCATGGAATGGTGGCCAAAGAATGAAGGGGCATACGAAGGTTTAGCATATCTGGCATGTAAATACCTTGGAACGCTGACTACAAAAGTGCCTGTTTTCACTTTCAGGTAACATTGTAAATAAGAAACAGGCAGCAGTATCTCCCGTAAATGTAAACAGACTTGTTTGTCTTAGTGATTGGCTGAACAAGAAGTAGGACTGAGTGGACTTGTAGGCTCTAAAGTTTTACACTGATTTCCTTTAGAATGCAGTTATATAACCAAAAAAAAAAAATCTACATTTTAAGTTACACTTTCATGATAAAGAGATTGCACTACAGTACTTGTATGAAGTGAATTGAAAAATACTATTTCTTTTGTTTATAATTTTTACAGTGCAAATATTAGTAATAAAAATAATAATATAAAGTGAGCATTGTACACTTTGTATTTCTGTGTTGTAATAGAAATCAATATATTTGAAAATGTAGAAAAATATTCAAAATATTTCATAAATTTTAACTGGTATTCTATTGTTTAACAGTGCGATTAATCGCGATTAATTTTTTTAATCGATTCTTTTTTCTGAGTTAATCGTGTGAGTTACCTGCAATTAATCGACAGCCCTAGTGCAAACTATACTTAAAAATCTATTATGCAGGTTCTCTTGCTGTGGAGAATGGGGCTGGTGACCCATATCAAATCCATTACTGAGGGAGAGCAGCCAATTATAACATTTTTGTGCAATTAAGTTGCACCAGGGCAAGTGGAGGTGGGCCAGGGAATTACAAAGTTTTTAAATATCAAAAACTAACTATGAAAATTAACATCTAGGTAAATATTTAACATCTCTTGTCATTTCTGGAACCACTCTGTATATTAACTAAGTGGGTTGTTAGACCCACCTTTCATTGCTTCTGCTGTCTGGATAAGCTCTGTCACAGCACCAGCAACCCGCTTTGAGAAGGCAGCCAACGGATGCTTCAGCTCTGGAGTTGGCTTCTGAAGAATCTATAAAAAGACAAAAATTAATTAGCAGTTAGAGGCTAATTTTTCACTGCAAGTTCCCAATGAATTAGATGAAATCCTAATGCTACTCTAGGGGAAAAAACAAACAAACAACAAAAACTATCTGAGTCTACAGAAAAATGCAAAAATGCCCACAACTCAGAAGCAAAACTAAAATAAAGACCCCAAGGTCTGGTTGTGAGATTGTGCAACCCATCTAGCCCATGCTAGGAAAAAAGCTGCCTATCATTGTGAAAGTATTCCACAGGGCTGTTTCTGGAAGTACTCAATATTTGTCAGATGATCTTATGTGTCAATCTATTAATGAAGAACATTTAACCAAATTAAAATGCAAGCCAAGTGCTTCATGTTGCATTTTCATTTTGGGGACAAATGTAAACTACATGGGTAAACAGGGTACAAAACTACATGTTTTACACTACCACCATTGCCACTATTTCTTCCAACTATCCTTGTTATAAATTGAAATTCATTCCCCACCTCTGCTCTCTTTTGCTCCTTCTAATATTCTTCATAATCTCTTAATTAGATACCCTCAAAATAGCTCTGTAGCAGAGCAGGCAGATACAAAAGGGAATAGAAATGAAACAGAAAAGCAGTCGTCGTTTAGGAATCCAACACTAATCTTTGCTTTAATGGCTGGCAGAAGTTACAAGTGGGCAAAAAAGAATACCTTACTGAGGAAAGAATTCATTATTTCATTTATTCCAGCACTAGCAACATGAGAAATTGGGGAATGATTTTGCAGTAAAGGATACATGAACTTTTTAGATGGGATTGAGAGGAAGAATTCGATAGTCACTTTTGCTTAGTACTGCTCTCTGGAATTCAACTTGACTTAACAGGATGGAAGAATGAACAAAAGATTTGCTTGTGGAAATAAGGGTTCAGTGCCACAGATATAGCATATGGGCTCTGAATAACTATCTGTCCGCTAAGGGTGATCTTTCTTTCACATTTAAAAAGGATAAGAGTGGAAACTAGAGGTCTCCTCATAGCTCAAATTATGTCACTGATATAGTGCAAATACGGAATATTGCTTTTCAAAAAACACCAGGCTTTATGTTCATATAAAGAATATTGCTGTACCTGAAATAATGCAAGATTCACAGTAATACATCTTAATTCCTTATTAGCAAACAGAATTATAATTGAATGGTCAGATCTGACCCCTCCTAAGTCAGCGGTTTTCAACCTTTTTTTAATTTACAGACCTCTAAAAAGTTTTGAATGGAGGTGTGGACCCCTTTGGAAACCTTAGACATAGCCTGAGGACCCCCAGGGTTCATGGACCACTGGTTGAAACACACTGTTCTATGGTAACGACAACCTTTCACAGACCCCTTAGACATAGCATGTGGACCCCGAGGGGTCCAAGAACCACAGGTTGAAAACCACTGTCCTAGATAGTATATTGAACAAAAAATATATCTGTCAACAGATTGTAAGTTCTTTGGGGGGGCGGGGGTGCAAAGACCATGTTTTCTTTATCATCTGTAAAGTGTCTAGTGCACTTTTGGGTGTTGCAATCAAGTTAATTTTTGAGGGAGATGAGGAGAGGTCCCCAGACAGTAAGAATTATGTGGCTTTAATTTTGGGCATCCTCATGTTGATGGAGTCATTTTAAAACTTAGTGTCATTCACAAGCACTAATGAAGTTTGACAGAACAATTATTCCCTGTCAATGCCAAAAGACAGCAGAAATTTCAAATATAATTTTCAATAATTCTAGAAGAATTCTGCTTTCCTTCCAAGCTCACCGTTCCTCCAGTCTTGGTGAGCTCTGCAGTAAAAGGACCAACACGCAAATGTAGAAATTGATGGCGCATTTCCTCATTCATTACTGTGCCAGAAGATGCTAGAGAAACCCAGGTGGTAGGTTAACTGTCACATGAATCCCTGACTTTCACAGAGCCTAAGGTTGAAGAGCCCCGTTTCCATAGTAAATATAAGTACCTGAATCCTCAACAGCCAAGCAATCTGCTGCCATATTAACAAAATGAATACCTTTTGCAACAAAGAGGGCTAGAATCAGGGCGCTGTCTGAGACTCCTTCAACCCAGCAGACAGTACTATTGTGCCTTTCAGAGCTAACCTTCCTTCACAGCTGAAATTTCCAAAAATACACACAGTGTGATCATGACTGCAGCAAAGCACCACGTTTCCTGATGCAGAAATAATTTGTAACATCAGTACTACCCTTGACAATGGCAACAAAGTGGCAATTAAATAAGTGGGTGTAAGTGCACGAACTCTGAGGTTTTCCAGTTACCTTTCTGTAAGCGTATTTAGAACTCATGACAGGTGCTGGAGACTGAAGTCCTGTATTTACCCAAAGCACAGATACAGAATGGACATAGAGCAAAAGCTTCTCTCACACTGATCTGCCAGTGCGCCTCAACCCTGACCTGCAGGGGCCATTTGAAGGTATGAGAGGATAGTTCCATGTTTTACCCTCTTCCTGAGTGCACCTCTCTGGATACTGA
Source organism: Mauremys reevesii (assembly GCF_016161935.1). Classification (NCBI taxonomy): domain Eukaryota; kingdom Metazoa; phylum Chordata; order Testudines; family Geoemydidae; genus Mauremys; species Mauremys reevesii. Next base: position 32,584,224 of record NC_052632.1, on the reverse strand, counting down.
CTCATACTCAAATGTGCACAAGTACATTGGGAAATGGGGTACGATCACACAAATCACTTCACACAGGTCACCTAACAACCTTTTGACTACAAGATTGAGATGTTTATCCCCTATATCAGTGTTTCCCAAACTTGGGACACCACTTGTGTAGGGAAAGCCCCTGGCGGGCCGGGCTGGTTTGTTTACCTGCCATGTCTGCAGGTCCGGCCGATCGCAGCTCCCACTGGCCACGGTTCATTGCTCCAGGCCAACGGGAGCTGCTGGAAGCAGTGGCCAGTACGTCCCTCGGCCCGTGCTGCTTCCAGCAGCTCCCGTTGGCCTGGAGCAGCGAACCACAGCCAGTGGGAGCTGCGATCGGCCGGACCTGCGGACGTGGCAGGTAAACAAACCGGCCCGGCCCACCAGGGGCTTGCCCTACACAAGTGGCGACCTAAGTTTGGGAAACACTCCCCTAGATAATTTGATAATCCACAAGAATGTCAAAGCCGTATTGCTTGTATGTGAGCACTCAAGTCAGTAACATGCACTTTACACTTCAGAGTCCCAGCACAGAATACACTGTGAACTTGAGTTTCTATCCAGCTTCCTGGAAGCAGTTAAAATGGAGACATCATCTTATCCATCTTCATTTCTACACAAACTTTATGCTCACTAATTTTGGCTTTGTGTGCATGGGCTTGCAACATAAACCTAGTCTACATATGGCTCGAGTCAGCTGGCATTTTGGGGTAAATTTCCACAGTGTACTCAGGCCTTGTAAGTGAAGCTGCTAGAGGTAAGAAAGGCTGCTCTGCTAAGAAAATGGAATAGATGGGAGAAGTGAAAGGCAAAAGATGGAGTAGGATCAAGCAAAATCTGATTCGTTTTTGCTCTGTTAAGATGCATAATGTTGAGTTAGATCAGGGGTCGGCACCCTTTCAGAAGTGGTGTGCCGAGTCTTCATTTAGTCACTCTAATGCAAGGTTTCGCGTGCCAGTAATTCATTTTAACGTTTTTTAGAAGGTCTCTTTCTATAAGTCTGTAATATATAACTAAACTATTGTTGTATGTAAAGTAAATAAGGTTTTTAAAATGTTTAAGACGCTTCATTTAAAATTAAATTAAAATGCAGAGCCCCCCGAACTGGTGGCCAGCACCCGGGCAGTGTGAGTGCCACTGACAATCAGCTCGTGTGCCGCCTTCGGCACGTGTGCCATAGGTTGCCTACCCCTGAGTTAGATACTGCAATATTCAATAGAGTGGATAAAACATGACAAATTTCCCCAAGTACAACTGTACTAAAATTACATTAGACTTCCAAATGCAAATTATTCCCTGCTGGGCAAGTTCCAGTAATGAGATCTAACAAGTTTAATTTTTCTTACACTATCTTCCTTGCTAGTGACAAGCGTTAATATAATGGGGCCTCTATTTTTTACGTTATCTGTATTCCTACACACAGTCGTTAATTTAATTTAACTAGACACACTAAAATATCTGCCTGGCAATGTATTTCTACCCAGAAGGCCTATGTCACACACCAGCCACTAAAAAGTAGCTTCTCAGAGGTTGCGCACATGACGACTGCAGCTGCAAGTCAACGCGAGAAAGTTGGATATTTTATTAAACCTTTGTTCTTATACAACCCATGCTTCTATACGTGTGAAATGCCCATGTTGAAACAATGCTACAATATTACCAGATAAGTGTTCAGATTCCAGAAAAGCATACACAGTTCAGTATTCACAGCTTCAGAATGCACTGAGTTAGTCACAAGACTTTAAGTGAAAAAACAGAGAGTTGGGAAGCTTTTAGGTGGGGCTTTGGGGATGGCCTCAGATAGCATTTCCTTTGCTTACCTCAGGATAGGGTCAGGCAAGCATGTGAATGTAGTGCTCCCCCAGTGATTTTCACAACATTGGTGGTTTGGGTGATTGGTGCGTGTTCTACTACATCAGGTTAAGAGAGAGACCCACTGGAGAATACCAATGTTTGATTTTAAAGGGGCTCATTTTTAGATGCTGCGATGCCTTCACTGACTCATGATAAAGTAAGCTCCAGAAGAGAACTCTATGCAAACACTTCCAGCTTCCCTTCTCTCTTTTTTTAGAAAGTGGTGAGCTATTTTAACCATTTGGTCAGGAACTTGCAGCAAGCTAATAAAAAGTTAACCTTGGCAATGATTATGAAAAGGGCTCAGTGGGATTATTTGTTCTTGGCAAAGCTTCAATACATGCCTATAGGCTCCTTCTTACCAGGAGGACATGTTCTAGGAGTTCCAAGTATCCCAGGGTACATTCTGTTCCAAATCGCAGTGCTCTTGCTCGAACATCTTCACTCACGTCTGGGTGATAGGAAGCTTGCTAAGGAGACAAAGCAATATTAACACTCAAAAATTACAAAGCAGAGGTAGAGGGGAGGAGCAGACATATGGATGGAAACTATATAAATGGGATAAAAAGACCAGAAAAAGCAATTTCCCATCATTTGTAAATAACATCCAAGCCAGCAAGTCACCACTGTTGCAAAGGTGTAGCTTAACTGGCCTGCCAAAGCTGCAGAGCCTCATCTGTGAATAGGGTGACCAGATGTACCGTTTTTAAAGGGACAGTTCCGTTTTTTTGGACTTCTTCTTATATAGGCGCCTATTACCCCTATTACCTGTCCCATTTTTTCACAGTTGTTATCTGGTCACCCTAACTGTCAAAATGGATTTCCGAAAAAGTTTCCTTCTGTTATCATATTCTTCACTATAGGGATGCAACGGCTCACTCTTTTTTAATGTTCTTCATTAGACATGGTCAGCATCAGATACACATCCTGCCATCAACCCAAACAAAACAGCCACCTCAGCAAAGGTCCAAAGGAGGAAGGCAGCAAGTTGGTTGTTTTTTTAGGTATAACCGTAACAGATTCTGGGAATGGACTGAGCTGGTAGCTTGTGGGGGATGTGTACTACAGTTTCGTACAAGCAGTGATGCTAATAAGAAGGAAGTTGGCACCTCCATATTCCTACTGACACATTGGAAGAGGAAAGAAAACGAAGTAAGTCTGAGCAATAGTTTCTCCATCCACAAATACATACAGCGTTACAGATTTTAGAACCACAACCCCCTCAAAACTCCCCCCCCCCACAAACCCTCAAACATTCCATCTAAAATGTGAGTGTTCTGTGCAGCCCTCAAAAGTGAACACAACGTAAGGCTCCACATCAGAGACAGCGCAGCTTAGTGGACAGAGCTCTGTACTTGGACTTAGGACAGCGGTTCTCAAACTTCGTTGCACCGCGACCCCCTTCTGACAACTAAAATTACTACCTGACCTCAGGAGGGGGGACTGAAGCCTGAGCCCTGCCACCCAAGGCAGGGGGCCAAAGCCCAAGCCCAAGGGCTTCAGCCCCAGGCAAGGGGCCTGTAACCTGAACTCTGCTGCCCAGGGCTAAAGCCGAAGCCTGAGCTCTGCCACCCACTCAGGCTTCAGCTTCAACCCTGGATGGTGGGGTTCGGGCTTCAGCCCCAGCAAGCCTAACATTGGCCCCAGCAAGTCTAACACCAGGTCTGGCAACCCCATTAAAACAGGGCCATGACTTACTTTGGGGTCCTGACCCACAGTTTGAGAACCCCTGGCTTAAGAGATCCAGGGTCTATTCTCAGCTCTGCTACTGGCCTGCTGGGTGACCTTGGGCAGGTTACATCAGTGCATAACTTTCCCGCTCTGTAAAATGGAGATAATGATGGTGACCTTCTTTGTAAAGTGCTTTGAGGGCCAATATTATTCTGTATGTGGGAAAACGGAAGATTGCAAAGAAGCATGTCATGTGTAGTATTAGATTTCATGTGGTTAAATACGTACGAGAAGCAGTAAAAGAGCATCTTCTACCAGTAGAATCTTTTAGAGGGCAAAATAAAAAATTCGAAAGTAGTCCTGCATCATAGATTCACCACTACTAAAATGGTATTTGGAAAGTACAACTGGGAGCATGTTTAAACTTGGTATTAATTTTTAAAAATACACCTTAAAATGCTTATTTTCGGGCAGTTTTATTGAACTCACCTGCCCGCTTTTGCTAATATGTTCCTACCAATTTCTTTTTGTCTTCTGGCATTTACAATTGGGACTAAAATTAATTTGGTTGTTTGTATAGTTTGATCAGTTCTTTCTTTCCTTAACATCATAATTGATGATGTCACGTTAGACTCAGTTGGTTAATGGACTGAGTTGGTTAATGGGCTCCCTCTACTGGCTAGTTGAAGAACAGCTGAGCATCCACCACTACAACCTACATTAACTACACTGTTGGCTCCCCACTTTGTAAACAGAACAGTAGTTTTTTGGAGTTTGTTTTGGGGTGGGTTTTTTTTTGGCATATTTAAGGCTGGGTGACTAGTCTACTGGAGAGAATTAACCAATTTAGAAAGGTCCAGAAATTCCTTGAAGTCCAACAGCTACTTCACCACACACATTTAATTTACCTTGTACAAACTTCAATACTATGGTGACAGATGCTACAAAAACACTCAGATACCAAGAATCGCTTCAAAATTCTACCAGATATAAGTACAAAATTGACTGAGACAATACAATATTTTTGGAAGAAACATTGACCATATCAAAACATCTTTAAGCCTCCCACTGAAGTCCATGAAAAAACGATTTAATTCCCTGGGAACAGAATCAGGCCCTAGTTCTTATATCAAGAATCAAAAGATTCTTCAACCAGCAGCAAACTAACAAAAAGCTTATTAATTCATTTACATCAGAATGTTTTCCTGCAATATAAATTAAATTGAATTTCCTCAGAAAGTCTCTTGGACAGAATGTATGTACATTATATAAATTCATATCCTCGTCTGTGAAATATTGTTAACTCAGAAATTTTTTTTAGTTACTTCCTGTGTGACATATTGTATTATACCAAGACACACAGTTCACCTTGTAGAATAGTTTGGAAGGATGGATTTCTTTCCGCTTTAAGTGGAGGAAGTGGCTTAGGTTAGTTTTTAATGGATTTTCCCAAACCTTCTGCCTATGGTTTGATGTTCTCTTGCATTCCCAACTCTGATTAGCAAGTTTGTTTCAGACACTTGGGGAATGCTAAAGTAATGACAAACAATAAGGGACAAAGCTTCAAAAATATTGTATCCCAACTCTGGTTTTTCTCCTCAGGTCAGATGATTTAGTTATCCTCTATTGCTCCTGTGAATTTCTACTGCCAGTTTTCCCTGCTGCAATTGGCAACACATGCTCTCAAGACACACTGTGTTTCATTATTATTAATTATTTTTATATCACAGAGGTGTTTAGCGTTTCCCAAGTGAGACTGAGACCACAGTCCACAAACAAGACAATGGATGGGAGAAAGGATCATTATTATCCTTGTTTTGCTGGTGGGGAACTGTAGCACAGAAATATGGACTTTCCCAAAGTGATACAGGAATTCTGCTTTGCATCTGCAAACTGAACCCAAGATCCAGGCCAGCATCTTGCTTGCCAGTCCACGAGCCCATCTCTGCTCTTTCATCTCTTTTCTCTCCTGTTTTTGATACTTCTATTGTACCTGTCCTCTTCACACTCAGTTCCTCTTTGCTATCATGCCCCATTCTCTCTTCAAGTGCTTCTAGCATTATGGGTTAGCAGTATGTGTACAATGCTAATGTTGTAAGCACTGACATAACCCTCATATGATAGAAGATGTGCAATCTTCAACTGCAACTATATAACTAAGACCATCTCTCTGCCCTAGATAGTTCTCATATCCTTCTAATTTTGCTACAAGAGTCACCAGTAATAAAATAAAAAAATCAATATTTCCCATTAGTTAATGCATAGTTATTACTTCACACACATGGTATAAAGACAAAATCTGTTTTTATCTTCGGGTCTGATCCAATCTCGAGTACTTTTGGTTAAGTGTCTCCATCAAGTTTAATGGGACCCACAGAATCAGTTCCTGAGATTGCACTGTAACCAATATTTTTTTTTCCAAATGGTAACTACTGACAAATGCTCACTTACAGACTCACAGACTTTAAGGCCACAATGGACCATCGTGATCTAGTCTGACCTTCTGCACGTTGCAGGCCATAGAACCCCAGTTGTCAGTGTATTATTTACATATTGCACAATTACTGTAGACTTGTTTAAATATCGCAGAGCTGAACCCCTCTGTACGTAACAATTCATGCTATATTTTGTTCACACGTGCATTTTGGTGGGTTTCATTCCATGTAGTGGTACATCTAACCCATAATGTGTGTCATTATTTGCTTATTATTTGACAATATTAGTCCTATCAAAATATTCAGAAGATTGAATTGCTGTGTATTTGATGAGAAACCCCTATTTTGCCAAGTATCACAAAAATATTAAGTTTTGCAGGTGTCATGCTGCCTTGATGGTATAACAAAGAAAGTCAGGTACTCCATATTCACCATCTTAAAATACAAAAGAAGTGCCTATTGAGATTTATCATGGAATTTTTTTAATACCCCAGAAAATATCCTATTGCCTCTATATAAATCCATGGTACACCCACATCTTGAATACTGCGTGCAGATGAGCTCGCCCCATCTCAAAAAAGATATATTGGAATTGGAAAAGGTTCAGAAAACGTCAACAAAAATGATTAGGGTTATGGAACGGCTTCCATATGAGGAGTGATTAATAAGACTGGGACAGTTCAGCTTGGAAAAGGGATGACTAAGGAGGGATATGATAGAGGTCTATAAAATCATGACTGGTGTGGAGAAAGTAAATAAAGTGTTATTTACTCCTTCTCATAACACAAGAACTAGGGGGTCACCAAATTAATTTAAATAGGCAGCAGGTTTAAAAAAACAAAAGGAAGTATTTTTCACAGAACGCACAGTCAACCCGTGGAACTCCTTGCCAGAGGATGCTGTGAAGGCCAAGACTATAACAAGGTTCAAAAAAAGAACTAGATAAATTCATGGAGGATAGCTCCATGATTGGCTATTAGTCATGATGGGCAGGAATGGTGTCCCTAGCCTCTGTTTGCCAGAAGGTGGGAATGGGTGACACGGGATGGATCACTTGATGATTACCTATTTTGTTCATTCCCTCTGGGGCACCTGGCATTGGCCACTGTTGGAAGACAGGATACTGGGCTAGATGGACCTTTGATCTGACCCAGTATGGCCATTCTTATGTTCAAAAAGAGATAAGACGACTTTCTACAAGAGATCTGATACTCCTTCATACAGCTTGATTCCATCTATTACCAAAGTAAATACATGAGTGGATAAAAACACAGTAGCATACGTGCCAAAAATAGAAGTACTAGCTTCTCCACCAGACATTTTAAATTGCTGTCTAACATTAATTGATATAGCTCTGGCTAAGGGGATGTGGTACACATAATTAAATTATTTAACAAACTTAAGACCACGCAGGGTAGTTGTAGCCATGAACAAGAGAAGCTTTCAAGCCAAACAGGGTTCTTCTTTAGGTCTGGGAAAGATACTCTCAGAGTCACAGCTAAATGAAAGGTGGAATAGATTGTTTAGCATAAGTAGTGCATATTCAAAGGGACCATTCAAGATAGAGTGGCCCTTGACTATCCATTAGAAGATATTACCTCACCAACCATGTCACACTTAAGACTGACAGCTGTTTTGAAAAAAATTGGGTCAAATGTTTTAAATAATGTCTATGATTATTCTTCTAGACTTTCTACCTCTCTCTAGTGTTTTCAGAGACTTGTTTCTCCTTGCCTAATAATCCTTTCCAGCTCCAAGGACATAAGGAGGCCAAAACCAAATCCACTGGGCTAAGTAGAGGGCAAGCTTTTATCCTCACTGTTCTGAACCATACTATTTCTGGTTTTAGCTTCAGGCTGCCTTCCAGCTGTTATTCCTACTCTGCTGCTTTCAAGGTGGTGCTCTGTGGCACATAGCCGACTTTCAAGATAGAGATTATTAATGTCATCTGCAAGCAATAACAATGGTGACTTCAAGGATCAGTACTTGCTACTCAAGTGGTAACAATTTACCAGTATTACCATGTTAACCTGGTAGGCCCTAGCCCAAAGAATGACTACCATACCCAACAAGCTCTCAGGTAGACTGCTTTTCAATCTGTCATTTTAGATAAGTAAAATTGTTCTCAACTGTTTTCACTCTTTAGATTGCTTTGTAAAGGCAATTCTCTCATGGATACTCAGCCCCTTATCAACATCCCAGTTCCCCACTGCTTGGTCTCTAAATGGTTTATTCTGCAGGCCTCTGGCCATCTATGAACCAGAGCAGGAGAGGCACCAAATTAAATTATAGCAATGATAGGAGTGAAAGTAAAAACAAGAGGAAACAATTAATTTGAAAGTATACAAAGACGACTAAAATGCAGAATATTAGGCTGAAATATAATTTAAATATGAAGAACTGTAATCCAGAGATCTGTAGAGTGAAATGCAGATAGATCTCCATATGAATATGCACCTACATTAGCCAGGTCATAAAGTTACAAAGGATATTTAACTAATATGCTTCAGAGTGTTAATTGATCCTATACCATTGCACAACTGCACACGAGAGTGCTTTCACCTTCCCTTGAAGCATCATGTACTGGACTTTGACAGAGGCATGATACAAGACTGGATGATACAAGATGTGGTGACTTCTGGGTTCCAATGCAAACTATAGCTATATTTTCAAGTATCTGTGTTTAGCGGGGGGGAAGGGGAGAGATGAGATCAAAGCTTGAAGCAAGCAGAGTGTTCAGGAACAGATGTACTCTGCTAAATACATACAAGAACCATCAAGGTCAAAATGACGTAAGGATTTCAATTCATGATATATACATAAATCATGTTCAAAATCACACTGCATCATGCTTAAATGTAGAATCATTATTTTAAAAACAAAATTCAACCCTGTCCTATCCTTACATCCAGTCATAATGGAGCTAAAACGTGATCTGGGGTCCTACGCAGGGAAAGATTTCACTAAATTTTGAACTCCACACCTGCCAAACTGCCCAAACTTTAATTCTTCTCTCATAGTCATTTGTACCTTGAAGAGCAAAGATGCCTAAATGATGATTAGGAATAAGAGTTGTCTTAATTTCACTGCTCAAACTTCAAAGAATCAACTTTGTAAAATCCCTTTCTGGTCCTGCCCCTGTTAATTACGAATAATCCCTCCCTACCACAGCATGAAGAGAAGTGGGTCATGAGTATATTTTGCATTACTACCTGAACCATGCATGCAAACATTTTACAGTCCTATTTCTTTAAAGTTGTCTGTCTCAAATACAATATTCCAAAAGTTCAGCTCACAGGAGCATTGCATTTAGTACAAGACAAAAGGCGCACACTCTTTAAAAGCACAGTAAGAATTCAGACAACCAATTAGTTTGTTTAGAAAGCAAAGGAATATTGACAATACATCTGCACATTTTTTCCATTAGAGAACTCCTAACTATATTAAAATCAGGTCACCATTACATTATTTTTATGCTCTACTGTTTGTACTGAGTCTGTCTTGCAGTTTAAAAGAAATAAGAACTCAAGCAGGTTTCGTGTCAATCAAAAAAAACCTATTCTCTCTCTCTCCAAAAAGAAACCAGTGTGTATTAATCCATGTTTCTCTTACATAGCATAGAAATCCCCTCTTTCTGGTATAAGATGTTAGTCAGACTTCATAATTCTCACAATCACTAACTTCTCAGATAAAGACAAACAAACACAAACTAAATTTAAAGATATAGAAACCTAAAAAATTAGGAGAGGAAATTAATCTTTACCTTACAAGCTGTTAGCATATCAGCTACTGCTTTGCGGCTCAGATTCGCTGTAGCAATCACATCCTCCTGTCTGCATGAGTTCCCAGCTGCAACAGCTTTGGCAGTTGCCATGGTGATTCCTTTCGTCATCCGGATCGATTCTTCAGGTGATGATGTCTTTTCTGGAATCTCCTTCGACTGAAATACCTAGAAGTTAAAGCAGAAGGGAGATCTAGTTGCCGTTTAAGAGTCAGACCACAATAACACGGAGCTTGAAACAGACATGGCAATTGGAAGCAGCCTTCAAATGGCAGGAAATCAGAAATTTAATTGGAGTACTCTACTGCAATATTACTCCTGCTTGTCAGGAGTCTGGCTCTGATAAGACTTGCACATCTACACACAGCAGGAAGAAACACTAACCTGTGGGAAGTATGCACAAAAGGTTAACCCATTCACTTGAAATGGATGACACTCAACATTTGTCATTTAAACTATCTGTGTTATAGGATAGCCAGAAATCAATAGTTACAGCATATAGATAGCTACTAGTCCTATCCATATATTCTTCCATCCTGACTATTGGACAGGCATGCAGAGATCCTCCTCCCATATAGGCCATGCTCTAATGCAGGGGTGGCCAACCTGAGCCTGAGAAGGAGCCAGGAGCCAGAATTTACCAATGGACATTGCCAAAGAGCCACAGTAATACGTCAGCAGCCCCCCATTAGCTCCCTCCCCCAGCTCCCAGCGCCTCCCACCCCCTGGCAGCCCCGCCAATCATCGCCTCCCCGGACCTCCTGATCAGCTGTTTCATGGCGTGCAGGAGGCTCTGGGGGGAGGGGGAGGAGCAAGGGCACAGCAGGCTCAGGGATGGGTCGGGAAGGGGTGGAGTGGGGGCAGGGTCTGTGGCAGAGCCAGGGGTTGAGCAGTGAGCACTCCCTGGCACATTGGAAAGTTGGCGCCTGCAGCTGCAGGCCCAGAGTCGGTGCCTATACAAGGAGCCACATATTCACTTCTGAAGAGCCACATGTGGCTCCGGAGCCACAGGTTGGCCACCCCTGCTCTAATATGTCCTGTGAGCCAGAAGCAGCATAGAAGGACTGAACTGGATATATTAATAAAATGCTCAAAAATCTTTTCTGTAAAGGGCTGAAAGGGGAAGGGACAAAGAAAATGAAGCACTGTCTCTTTTCTATGCTTAGTCTTCTGTTACAAACCTAACTATATAATTGTGTAGAGGAACTCGCATCAAGAGGAAGACATTGAATTATCTGACCACACACACCTCATTCTTATGAATGTTGGAAGTAATTAACTATATTAAAACATTATAGCTAACATAAGTCAGTTAGAGCTTATTCTGGCTCCTACTTGCCTCCTTTTCCCACCTTTATTCCTTATTAGCTTGCCATTCTTAAGCCTTATAGAATATTCCAGGTACTGCACTGGGTTACTCCTGAGAGTATTCTGCACCAAAAAATGTAAAATTCTGTGCCAAAGAATTTAAAATTCTGCACACAATATTTTTAAATTATGCAAATTTTATTTGTCAATAAATAAATGTGGAAGCTCCAGCATGGCAGTGGGAAGCACAGGCCACTGACTGCACAGAGGTAGGAGATCACCCTGTGCCTCCCCTCCCCTGGAGATGGACTCAGCAGTAAAGCTGCATGCGACCCCGACATAGCGAAGGGACCAGGACTGTCTGAGAAACACCTTGGGGCCCTGGCCCTCTGTGCCAAGCACACTAGATGTAGGCAGGCAGGCTCAGCCAAGCAGTATCCAAGTATGGAGAGGCTTAGTGTAGGGATTTACCACTCTGCTGGCTGCTCCGGGTGCCCGAAACAATGCAGCCAAGCTGCTGGGGAGCGGTGCATGACCTCTCTTGCAGCTTCCTTTTGCTTCCAGGCCAGAAAGTCATTTTTCTGCGGAGAAGCAAAGAAATCTGCGCATGCGCAGAATTCCCCCAGGAGTAACTGGATTAAATGTTACCAGTCACAACCATTATGCAATGCTGCTCTGACAGCATTACCTATTCCTTATGAGGGTTGTCCAGTGTGCCCATTGCTATAGTATCTAAATGCCTGAACATACATTAGGAGGGTCCACTCCCATTTATCCAGGTTATCATTATTTGGCTTTCACCCCTCCCCCCCATCTCAGTGTGGGGGAGAAACTGAGTAACAAGTCCATGCCAACTGTTACAAAGACATCTCTTAATGGTACTCAGATTCAACCCGTATCAAGCCAGTTAAAGCAATGCACATGTAAATACAATATTCCCATACAGAGTAAAATCCTGGTTGAAGTTTCTCCATTGACTTCATTGGGGTCAGGATTTAATCTTATTTTTAATAAATATATAGACACTCCTGAGACTGCCCGAAGCAATCAAACAAAACAATTGACTCATGGGTATAATAATGCATTAGAAGTATTGAAAAAGAAATCACCACCTGATTTCTGCTTGACACGATAAAGTACAATTCCTTGACTGACTAAGTATCTGGAAAGTTTTAGATGGCAGAGTTTATCCAAAGGATTTTGACGGTTCATTTATTATGCAACTGCTTATGTGGGGATTTAATTAAAAAAAATATATATATATTCTGTAATTATTCTTCCTTTGTCAGTATCTGCATTTTTCACACAAAAATAAGGAAGCTAGTTAAACAGAAATTAAAAGGTGTAGTCACAAGACTGAAATGCCTGCAAGCTGCAGAAACTTTGTAAAAATACTATAATAGAGGCTCAAATTAAATGTATATCCCAATTTAAAAAAAAAAAATTGTAAGAGGGCCAAAAAAAGTGCCACGAGGGTTAAACAACAGAGTAGAAAAATCAGTTAGAGGCAAAAAGGCATCCTTTAAAAATCTTACTGAAGAAAATAGAAAGGAACATAAAATCTGGCAAGTCAAGTGTGAAAGTATAATTAGGCAGGCCAAAAAAGAATTTGAAGAGCAACGAACAAAGGACACAAAAACTAACAGCAAAATGGAGACGAGTTTCAAACTGCAAGTGCCAACAGTGCTGCTCTTTGACACTGGAGAAACGTTTACAAACCAAGGTCAATGAAAGGTGAACATTTGATTCAGAAAATAACATTTACAGTGAAAGTGTCATGTCTGGAGGAATGAAGAACCAGTTTCTCCAAGCATATTTCATGACAGTAGCCTCTCACACCTGAGAAATACAGCCTAACAGGGGAGACTAGTGACATGTGGAAGTGGATAGGTTGAAGTGACATGCAATCGTGTGTTGAGAGCTGTGGGTAGGGACCATATCGCCTCTAACTCACAACAGAGCAGCCATAACATCCCTGGAGGCACCTCCAGTGAAGCTTGATTTGATTTTAAGAGTGTACTTTAGAAAGCTGCCATGTGCAATTATTCCGTTCTTTACCGTGAGTTCCTGTTTGATGCACTCAATCGTGGCCTCGAGAGCTCTTGTGCCTCGAGTAGCTTCATCTTCTACTGCTTTAACAGTCTTCAGAAGTGATGTGACATTGGTTACCATCACCTGAAATGGAGAGAGGGAGAGATGAAAGTACATCATTCCCTTCTCCCACATTTTGGAGACACCCCCACATGATTCAAGGAACATCAAGCTATGAAGCCATTATTAATCCTGTAGGGAACAACAAGCTTTATATACAGTATGGGTTGAACAGCTGAGAATGAACTCTATAGACAGGCTTTTATTTTTGAGTGATCCCTATTGAAGTTGGATTGATACAGCCAGATTCACTGAATAGTGGTGCTTTCCTAAACATGAGTGCATGGTGTCACAACTTGCCTGTGCCTGGGCACAAACCTCTCTCAACACCAGTGTCTCTTGGTTTCTAGTACAGCCCTTTTACCCCTCTAAGCTTTCTCTGAGGACACTTGCCTGTGAGTATCAGGTGAACCTGGCTGCTTTTCCTAACTATTTCGAGGGTGCTGCAGATCTCTTGCAAACTGACCAATTGGCTATGCCTCTGATTTCTGGGTTTGAAAGACCACAAATCTTCACTTAACCAAAGTAAACAGTCCCAATAGCGCTCAGTACCCTTCTACTTTGCGCTCCCACAGGGAAAGCATGATCTTACAAGGGCCAGGCAGTGCTTCCATTCCTAACCCTAGTCTAGTTCCCAACCCCCGTCGGGATCCTGTTCCCTCTCTCCTCAGGACCCAAGTGATCACTTGTCAGATTCAAACCCCCAAAGTTCCAAACAGGCAGTCTGGGTGGAACACCTCTCCAGAAGTCCTAGTGTCTGTGTCTCTGGGCACTGCTTGGTATGTCTTTACGCAATAACATACCTCATCATACAATTTTGCTCAACAGTACTTATGCTATAACATCACCTATCATACAATTTCAAGTTAACAGAATCCCTTCTCCACATCTGGTATGAATTGCCTACAGAAAGATGAAAAGTCAACAGGTTTCTAACATATAAAAACTAGGGCCCTTTCCTTTGCCTCCATTACCGCAAACACGCAAAACTATAACCTCAAAAAACCTTGTCAGAGACCAGGCACATTATTTACTAATTCGTGAAATGCCACTATTACGTTCTCTTGGCACAGTTTGTAAAACCACAATTAAACACACAACTGCCACAATTAAACACACAATTGAAAAGAAGTCAACCATCTCTCAGGAAATCAACCCAACCCTCGATTTAATGACTTCCCCCTCAGGCAAAAGGCTGAGTCAATACTGTAGCTAGCCTTGCCTTATGCACTGATGGTCAAACACTGGTTCCAACATACAGAGTAAGCAAGTTCCAAAGTTAAGGGCACATCTTCCCTCCAGCCTGTAGATGTACAAATGCTCTTAGGACAGCACCTAAGCCCACCTCAGATCTTCAGCTGGAACACAAGGAGGAAGGTAAGCTTTCAGATAACCAGGACTCAAATCACATTGAGCTCTGTAAAACAAAGGGAACCAGCTAAGCAAGCAGACACTGTTCTGTAGTAGCTGAACTTTGCATGGTCTTTGATGAGTTCCCCCTCACAGAGTGCATCGCAGTAATCCAATCTGAGGCATCAATCACAGCAGGTCCACATTTGATGGGAAAGGACAAAATCTCTTTGCCAAGCAAATGCGTAAAAGTCACTTTGACTACCTCATCATCTGGAAGCAGGTCCAATACTGCCCACATTTCAGCATCTCAAAGCACTTTACAAACATTAAGCCCCAAGAGCCCTGTGAAGCAAGTTTCACAAAGATCTCAGATGTGGGAAAACTGAAGCACAGAGAGGTGACACAATAAAACGGTGGCAGAAGCTGTTCAAATCCTGTGCTCTGACCAATAGACACTTCCGCTTAGAAGCACGGCCTGGGAGAAATGCGATCAAAGTACACTACATTTTATAGAAAGCCTGTCTGAGATCTCCAGACCACTTTCTAAAAGCTGAAAGGTCCAAGTCAGGATCTTAGCAGCTGGATGCTTATACTCTGGATGTCTCATTACTTGTTCATTACCCTTGCTAAAGGATTCAAGTACACATTTTTATAGGGTAAACTTTTAGTCTCGTAGCCTTAACATACCAGGGACCTCCCCTCCTCCCTCCAGACACATATGCTTGCAGAGTGACAGAGGTGCCTGTCAGAAGGAATACACCTCTTTAACTAGCTGTGGTGAGATGACTAAGAAAACTGGTATGTTTATGGGCACTGACATGAATGATACTATCCAGCTTTCCACCAGTCATAAACCGTCTAGTTTAAGTTAGTAGGATGCAGATGAAACAGAAGGAAAATAAGAGACTGAAGTGAACCAGAATTCACTGCCACCAGTCTTTAGAATTTTATCAACAAAGTGATGCTAGCTATTTCTTTAAATAAACATCAAAGCAAACAGCAAGGAATAAGCAAAGCAATGTTTTCAACTTTCGTAACAGAAGCGGAGATAAGCTCTAAGCTTCTCTAAAAGGGAGAGATATCGCACTACCTACCTTAGCTGCACCTTTGAGCTGGTACATGGACGGATCATCTGCTGGTTTGCTAGCAGCTCCTTTTGTAGCACCAATGAGATCAGAAAGGGCCTTAGCAACATCCTTAATAGCATTGATCAGTACAACCTACAAGAATGAGAAATTTGGATGTGAGGTTAGTGCAATCACATCTCACCTCAGCCCACAGATAGAAGATTTGGGCAGGATGTACACTGAAGGAGTCTGCTAAGCACACAGCAAATGTTGGTACACAGTGTTAAGAGAGAAAAGGACACTGTATGCACAAATGCTAAAAAAAAACGACATGTAGTTTCCTGCATAAGCTAAAGCTGTGTTTATCTGTACACTATTTTATACATTGTTCAGTACCCAATTCAGCTACAGTCTCCTGTAATTAAATGGCTCTCTAAGGCAGGATTTCTCTCTTTCCCATCGTGTCCCAAAGCGGGGCTTATTCACCTCAGTGTTCTGTTCAGCATGGGAATAGAACGGGAGCAGTTAAACTAGGTACGAACTTACAGCTTGATCCTCCCTTGGAGAATGACCCCATTTACTGTGACGTCAGCTACTATTCTGACAGACGTAAGCAGATCAAATGTACTTGGTATACCCTGGACATAAGGGAAACACTCCATTTCAGGGAAAAGGAAGTTTTATATAGCCTAGTCTCCTAAGAGCCCCCAAGGAACTAAATGATGAATAACTTGCCTGAGGTTAGAGTCAGCAGCAGTCAAATTCAAGTAAATTGTCTCCCAAACCAAGTACAGGGGAAAAAAAAATCTATTATGCCCCTCCCCATGAGCACATTAATTATTTCCAAGAAACATCAGAATAACTCTCTCCCCCAAAATCCTTTTCCCCATCTGCTCATCTGCTAAGTGGTCAGATACCTTCAACCTTTTACTTTGGTTTAGTGATATCAGCACAATTCTAACCTTTTTCTAAGTGATAACATGCATGGAAAATGGGACCGCTCCAGAAAAAAAACAACAACATGGATCTGTAAAAGCAGCAAAGAATCCTGTGGCACCTTATTAGACTAACAGACATTTTGGAGCATGAGCTTTCGTGGGTGAATACCCACTTCATCGGAGGCTACCCCTCTGATACTTGACAACATGGATCTATTACTTCTCAGTAATGGATAGGAAATAAAAAGGTTAGCACTGCCTCAGTTCAGCCTGTTTGCAGTTTATTACAATCTATGGCCAAGTTAGAATCTTCGCTTTCTTGTGAAAGCTTATTCAAGCTTTGGTAACTCAGAACCTCTTTGATTAGCAACGAGGAAAATACAAGACCCTAAGACCTAATGTAGATTGGTACAGTTCCCACTTCTCTATCTATCTGTGTTATACAACAATGGCCACACACACACACACTCTCTCTCTCTCTCAACTTCATGCTTCTGTGGCTTCAGCAGCCTGAGTAAAATGAGCTTTTAACTTATATGGAAAAGTTACATTTTGTATCTTGGTACCTTGTGCAGAAGGTATTGAAAATGTCTGTACCTTCAGACACACACTATACTTAATACTATAATTTGAACTCCTTCCTCCACCCCCCACTATGGATTATCACACCACATATACAAGTGGTACAAAAAAGTAATTGCTAGTGCTGTGTGGTTTTTACTGGCAAACTGGTATTGTCAGCCTTTACTGGAAGACAAAGCCAGGAAGTGTAATAAATACTTAAAATTCCCCAGTGTTGCTAGTTTGAAATATGAAGTTATCAAAAAAATTGCTCCTGAAGCAAACATTTTCTGTTTCAAAAATATTCCCCCCCCAGAGGAATGCTCTGGAAGTTGACACTGGAACAAAGATCATATGTGAGGTCAAAGGAGAGTGAGATACACATTTTTTTCCAGTACCTCAAACAATCAGACATTTTCAGATTAATTTACTAACACAGACACATCTGTGCATACACCAGCCCACATTTCACCAGGATTCAAACAACAATTAAATGTTTAATTGAATCTACTTTGAAGAATTAAATTATTTAAAAGAGAGTAAAATAATCCAGAAATATCTGTGAAGTTCTAGCATACTTTTCACACCATACAAATAACAACGGGTGTTTAGCTTCGTCTTAAACTCAATGAAAAACTTTCTAGCAGTGAAATCAATTAAACTATGGGATAGTCTCCCAAGGGAAACTTCACGATGAGCCATTTAAAAACAAGGCATTGGAGAATATTCTTGCAAAAAAAATTCCAAAACTGGTGGGGGAAGGATCAGACACCCTATACCAAGTCTTGTCCATTTTTGCAGCATTATTTTTTGAAGAGGGGAGGTGCCTGATTCAACCGCAAATCATTCAAGAGAGGCACTGCAAGGTTTGTGCTATTTGTGGGTAAAATTTTCCTAAATGCCTAACTGACCTGGAAGGCTCAGTTCCACTGAAAGAAACTTTAAAAAAAATTACACTGTACCTCCAGAGTTCTCAATTCTGTGATATTCTCCATGTCTTTAAACAGTACAAACATTGGTCTATTTTCTGCTCCCGCAGCCCCTCATACCTGTGTTTCAGGGTCATCTGATCCCAGGCTGGCTGCTCCCAGTTTTACCACCTCTGCTAGTTGTGTGATGGTGGCAGCCGATGACTGAGCAGCTTGGGCTAGTTTATCCTGACTTGAGGCAGCCCCAGAGACAAGCAATTTTGTATCTTCAACTAAAGCTTTTGCTGTTTTCAGGATATTTTCCCTGGGGAAAAAAGGGAAGCAGGAGAGGGGAAAGAGAGAAGAGAAAAAAAAGCAGCTATTCAAAATTGTCCTGACTAACAGAGAAAGTGCTACGTAGACAAAGGGCTGTATGTAGGTCAGCATACCAGTGTCTACTAGTGATAATCCTAGCTACAACGCTGAAGTCAGGTTGCAATTCTCACTTCGAACAGATGCATTACGTTTCAGGTTGTCAACACACCAGACTCAGGATGACTCAATGAAATGACTTCCTCTTGAAAGGAAATGAGATATGGGAATAGGGAGAGGGAGGGAGCACTGGCTCCTAATGTGGAGAGATTAAGCCAAGCCATGCTGTAACTACCAGTTGTCAAAACTCCACCAGCACGTTCTATGGAAAAGAAAATAATGATTTGTGGGGGAGGATGGGAAAGGGAGAAGCTGCAGAAAACATGATTGATATCTTTTTTTTCCCTTCACATAAACTCTTCAGGCAGACAAATCTAAAACATTTCAACTCCTGCCCCCATATTCAGAGGAAAGAACAGACCATCCAGTCAACTATCGTGAGGACCGAACTTCAGAAAAAAGGTTAGAAAACAAAAGTGAAGGGTTGAGAGCTGCCAGACCCACAGCCCTTATGCTTTACTGAACATAAAAAGAGTAAGCTTAGAAATAAACAAAACCCGCACAAAACCCAGCAACTGGAATTCTCAGGATTTCTAGATATAGTGGAGGGAAAAAGTTGTAACTTCTTTAAACAAGGATTTAAAAGTGTGATGTCAACATATTAGCCAATGCATGGTCACACACATTAAAAATCTGGTCTAGACAAGGCACATTGCAATGCACAACTGGTTGAGTTTAAGTACAGGCTCTCTCCTAGGATTTATCTTGACCAGTTTAACGTAGAATTCAAGGCAAACCACATACTAACATCACACCTTTAAACTCCAGTTTAAACAAGGCCTATGGTAAGATAACTCATGAGAGCATACTAGTTGGAAAGTATGTTTCTTTTTATAGAAATGGGGCAATCTTCAATTACGTTGGAAGTGCACAGTATTAAATCCATATATTCAGAATTTGGAAAAATCTGCTCTTACATAGCAGCTGTTTCATGCATACTCTCTTACTCCAATTACTCATTTAGGTAAAAGGAAATCAAAATGATTGTCCAGCTTTACTGAAAAAAGATCAATTGCTGCACTTCCCACAGCAATTAAAGATTATAAAACACAGACACAATGCAAAAAGCAGGTAATATCTTTTGAATGCAAAGAGACAGTAGACAGCAGTTTGGGTTTTTGCTTTAAAGGAAGTTTTAATTAGAACTGAATTATGTTTTATAATGCAATATACAAAACATACTGAGTTTTTAACTCCTGGACTCTGTTTGAGCTCTTTGCTTATCTGTCTCCTTCCCAAACAAGATTGCTATTTTTAACAGCAAAAGTAAGTTTTGAGGTACAATATTAAGATGTACTGTAAGGAGGAGAAACTGTTCAACAAAACTGTACATGGACACCACACTGTTGCTTTGTTCCCCTCACCCCAACCTGCGTTTATACATACACACTTTGCATATTCCATTTAAGCCTCTGCATAAAAGCTTTAGCCCTTCCCTGAGCAAATGGTCTGAAAGGACATACATAACCGCTAGACGTCCCTTCAAAGAAGTGATAGGTTAGGTAACAAAATAAGGAACGTGGAACTACGTGGCTCTGGGAAGAAGGATAAAGGAGTTTGAGGCGCAAGTGGTGTTATCATCCATCCTCCCTGTGCAGGAAAAGGCCTGAGTAGAGACCGTCAAATTGTGGAAGTCAATGAATGGCTACGCAGGTAGTATCGGAGAGAAGGCTTTGGATTCTTCGGCCATGGGATAGTGTTCCAAGAAGGAGGAGTGCTAGGCAGAGACAGGCTCCACCTAATAAAGAGAGGGACGAGCATCTTCGCAAGCAGGCTGGCTAACCTAGTGAGGAGGCTTTAAACTAGGTTAACTGGAGACCAAAGCCCTGAGGTAAGTGGGGAAATGGGATACCGGGAGGAAGCACGAGCAGGAGAGTGCAAGAGGGGAGGACTCCTGCCTCAGACCGAGAAAGCAGGACAATCAGCGAGTTATCTTAAGTGCCTATACACAAATGCAAGAAGCCTGGGAAACAAGCAGGGAGAACTGGAAGTCCTGGCACAGTCAAGGAACTATGATGTGATTGGAATAACAGAGACTTGGTGGGATAACTCACATGACTGGAATACTGTCATTGATAGATATAAACTGTTCCGGAAGGACAGGCAGGGCAGAAAAGGTGAGGGAGTTGCACTGTATGTACGAGAGGAGTATGACTGTTCAGAGCTCCAGTATGAAACTGCAGAAAAACCTGACAGTCTCTGGAATAAGTTTAGAAGTGTGAGCAACAAGGGTGATGTCGTGGTGGGAGTCTGTTATCAACCACCAGACCAGGGGGATGAGGTGGACGAGGCTTTCTTCTGGCAACTAGCAGACGTTACTAGATTGCAGGCCCTGGTTCTCATGGGAGATTTTAATCACCCTGATATCTGCTGGTAGAGCAATACAGCAGTGCACAGAAGTTTTTGGAAAGTGTAGGGGACAATTTCCTGGTGCAAGTGCTGGAGGAACCAACTAGGGGCAGAGCTCTTCTTGACTTGCTGCTCACAAACCAGGAAGAATTAGTAGAGGAAGCAAAAGTGGATGGGAACCTGGGAGGCAGTGACCATGAGATGGTCGAGTTCAGGATCCTGACACAAGGAAGAAAGGAGAGCAGCAGAATACGGACCCTGGACTTCAGAAAAGCAGACTCTGACTCCCTCAGGGAACTGATGGGCAGCATCCCCTGGGAGAATAACATGAGGGGGAAAGAAGTCCAGGACAGCTGGCTGTATTTTAAAGAATCCTTATAGAGGTTGCAGGAAAAAAACATCCCGATGTGTAGAAAGAATAGTATACGGCAGGAGACCAGCTTGGCTTAACAGTAAAATCCTTGCTGATCTTAAACACAAAGAAGAAGCTTACAAGAAGTGGAAGATTGGATAAATGACCAGGGAGGAGTATAAAAATATTGCTCAGGCATGCAGAAGTGAAATCAGGAAGGCCAAATCACACTTGGAGTTGCAGCTATCAAGAGATGTTAAGAGTAACAAGAAGGGTTTCTTCTGGTATGTTAGCAACAAGAAGAAAGTCAAGGAAAGTGTGGGCCCCTTATTGAATGAGGGAGGCAACCTAGTGACAGAGGATGTGGAAAAAGCTAATGTACTCAATGCTTTTTTGCCTCTGTCTTCACGAACAAGGTCAGTTCCCAGACTGCTGCACTGGGCAGCACAGTATGGGAAGAAGGTGACCAGCCCTCTGTGGAGAAAGAAGTGGTTCGGGACTATTTAGAAAAACTGGACGAGCACAAGTCCATTGGGCCAGATGTGCTGCATCCGAGGGTGCTAAAGGAGTTGGTGGATGTGATTGTAGAGCCATTGGCCATTATCTTTGAAAACTCATGGCGATCGGGGGAGGTCCTGGATGACTGGAAAAAGGCTAATGTAGTTCCCATCTTTAGAAAAGGGAAGGAGGAAGATCTGGGGAACTACAGGCCAGTCAGCCTCACCTCAGTCCCTGTAAAAATCATGGAACAGATCCTCAAGGAATCAATTCTGAAGCACTTAGAGGAGAGGAAAGTGATCAGGAACAGTCAGCATGGATTCACCAAGGGCAAGTCATGCCTGACTAAACCTAATTGCCTTCTATGAGGAGATAACTGGCTCTGTGGATGAGGGGAAAGCGGTGGATGTGTTATTCCTTGACTTTAGCAAAGCTTTTGATACTGTCTCCCACAAGAAGTATGGGCTGGATGAATGGACTATAAGGTGGATAGAAAGCTGGCTAGAACGTCAGGCTCAATGGGTAGTGATCAATGGCTCCATGTTGGCAGCCGGTATCAAGCGGAGTACCCCAGGGGTCGGTCCTGGGGCCAGTTTTGTTCAATATCTTCATTAATGATCTGGAGGATGGCATGGACTGCACTCTCAGCATGTTTGCAGATGACACTAACTGGGAGGAGTGGTAGATACGCTGGAGGGTAGGGGTAGGATACAGAGGGACCTAGACAAATTAGAGGATTGGGCCAAAATAAATCTGATGAGGTTCAACAAGGACAAGTGCAGAGTCCTGCACTTAGGACGGAAGAATCCCATGCACTGCTACAGACTAGGGACCGAATAGCTAAGAAGCAGTTCTGCAGAAAAGGACATAGGGGTTACAGTGGACGAGAAGCTGGATATGAGTCAACAGTGTGCCCTTGTTGCCAAGAAGGCTAACGGCATTTTGGGCTGTATAATTAGGGGCATTGCCAGCAGATCGAGGGACGTGATCATTCCCCTCTATTCGACATTGGTGAGGCCACATCTGGAGGACTGTGTCCAGTTTTGGGCCCCACACTACAAGAAGGATGTGGAAAAATTGGAAAGAGTCCAGCGGAGGGCAACAAAAATGATTAGGGGGCTGGAGTACATCACTTATGAGGAGAAGCTGAGGGAACTGGGATTGTTTAGCCTGCAGAAGAGAAGAATGAGGGGGGGATTTGATAGCTGCTTTCAACTACCTGAAAGGGGGTTCCAAAGAGGATGGATCTAGACTATTCTCAGTGGTACCTGCTGACAGAACAAAGAGTAATGGTCTCAAGTTGCAGTGGGGGAGGCTTAGGTTGGATATTAGGAAAAACTTTTTCACTAGGAGGGTGGTGAAGCACTCGGGAGGTGGTGGAATCTCCTTCCTTAGAGGTTTTTAAGGTCAGGCTTGACAAAGCCCTGGTTGGGATGATTTAGTTGGTGGAATTGGTCCTGCTTTGAGCAGGGGGTTAGACTAGATGACCTCCTGAGGTCCCTTCCAACTCAGATATTCTATGATTCTATGAACGAAATTACTGCTAATCATCACTGCTCAGCCTCTGTGTCTTTTTTTGCATTCCAATCTTGCATTTCAATGTTCAGCTCTTTGAAGCAGGACCTTGTCTTCACACTTGTCACACAGCATTTAACAAACTTATTATTTGACGATAAAAATGAACTCTAACTTTTGCTATATAAAGCTGCAATAATTTGGGCTGCATTGCACTTTTTATACTTCTCAAGCCACTGGCACTGTACTGAGTTAAATGCTGGCAGTGTAGGCCAATTGTGCTGTTACGCAACAGCTCAGTCTTGACCATTAGAATCAGCTTTTTAATATGAGGAGAATAATGGCCTGGATGCTGCAAATCTCTCATTCTATTTCAGACACTATCAGAAGGAAACTGTGTCATCATCTCACCAAATGCCATCATCATTGACACTCCAGCATCTCTTCCATTAATAATCTCCAACATCAACAGTGGGAAAGTGCATTTAGTAACCCACCGAAGAAAAAGCCATAAAGTCAAAAATAAGTCTTGCAAAAAACATCGGTAAACTATTTCTCTTTGAATGCGTGGACAGTTAATTTTTCATACTAGGATCACAGTGTAACAATCAGTTAAGAATGAAATATAGAAATGGATTTATTAAAAAATTTGGATAAAACTGATCTTTGAGGTTTTCTTTTGAAACAGTTGAGAAATTATCCAGCTATTACTTAAAATTTCCTCTCCCCCATAAATGGGCAAAATGGAATTTGCTTTTACTATACAGGCTACTTTACCCAGCTTTTGAAGCGCTGCCCCAACGCTTTCCTATTTCTCTCTTGCTCCTCTGCTCATTTGGCTTCATTATTAGGGGTTTGAAAAGGCAGGAAAACTGCATCTCCACTCCCTCTGTTTGCCATTAGCAGGACATTTATCTATTGCCCCCCGCCCCCTTTGCTGCAGCCAGCCCCCTCCACCAGCTTTTTCGGTATCACTGACCTGTGATCCGCAAATGATTCATTGTTCTCAGCATTAAGGGTTCCAGCTGTAGCAAACATGATAGTTGTGTCCAGATCTGCAATTATCCCCGACACAGCACTAGCTGCAGTGATACAAGCCTGAGTCCCTTTGTTTCCCGCTTGAAGGGCAGACAGAACTAAGGAAACCTGGAAACAGGAAAATAAAAAAGAGGGTCACGTTAAAACAAAGCATAATGAACTGATTTCTGAGTTAAATTAACTCCTGTGAGGAGAATCAACAGGTGCAATTCATTTTGTGATCTCATTTCACAATCTACGATAAACCTCTCCCTTTCCCTTCCCCTGCCTGCTCTATCTGCACATTAGCAGGTTTGATTAGTTTTTCCATAGAAGGAAGCCTGCTATTGGCATTTGTCTTTCACAGTAGGAAAAGGCTGTCTCCTGATCAAGCGGGATACACAATAAATGAGCAGATCATGGAGGCCTTAACTGCATCTGCTCTGCATATAAATAATGACACTCTGCAATCAATAGTGTAACCACTCATCTTCCATAATATCTAAATGAAAGGAAAAGCTTCCCCCAGCTACAATAAATAAGAATTCCAATTATCTTACAGTAGTCTGCACAGTCAATAAAGGAGGTCGGTGCATTTATTTCAGTGTCACAATTACTTTTCAGCAATCTATGGTGTTCCCCAGTAACGTGATCACAAGGATGACTGAAGCTCTTGGCAACTCAACTCTGTCATGCAGCTTGTTTAAAAGACAAATCGGTGTTGTCCCACACTACACAGCTCTTCCCACTCTTCTGCTTCAGTGCTATAGTGATCTCCCCATCCCTGATTCAGAATAAAGAACCCAACCCTAAATGCTGGCGCAGTGCACAAGTCCATATTGTGAGACTATGCCAAGAGGTGAAGAGGCACAGTAGTTACTCCATTTTCCCTTCGGGGGTATTCATTTACTAGCAGTACTACAGCCACCGTGTCATAACAGATCACTACATCAAAATGGTATTTTATGTCAAACTACAGTGTGTCTTTCAAATAGAGAAGCGTAGTTTGTATCTTCAGTTAGTTACTCTGGCCTAGCAACATGGCAGACACTGAGAATTTGGGCTCCCAAGAGTGGATGTGTAAGTGCTGTAAATCCCAAATCATTTGTTTGGAATATGTATATATCAGAACCACTGAAATGAAGCTACTGCTGGGAAGGAAAAAAACAGCCAGGTGAACAAGTGAGACACACTAATACCAGAGGGATGGTGGGGAGGGGATGAACCTTGGCCAAGGGCTATAGGGCAATCCCCATCTCATGGGAAGTGTCACTGGATCTTGAATTTTAACACTCTGCTAACAGCGACCCACTGCTAGCTATGCAGTGTTCACAGTGTATCTGCCTCAAAATGATGAAATCTGAGAAAACCCCATCATAATTTAAGTATAAAGTATAAGACGATCCAATGGCTGGAAGTTGAAGCTAGACAAATTCAGACTAGACATTAGGCGTAGATTTTTAACTGTGAGTGTAATTAACCAATGGAACAATTTAACCAAGGGATCCGTCACTGACAACTGTTAAATCAAGACTGGAATTTTTTTTTTTTTAAACAAGATCTGCTCTAGGCAGGGTGACCAGACAGCAAGTGTGAAAAACTTGGATGGCGGGGGTGGGGGGGGGTGGGGGTTATAGGCGCCTATATAAGAAAAAGACCCAAAAATTGGAACTGTCCCTATAAAATTGGGACATCTGGTCACCCTAGCTCTAGGAATTATTTGGGGGAAGGTCTGTGACTTGTGTTATACAAGAGGTCAGACTAGATGATCACAACGATCCCTTCTGAATCTATGAAACAACAAGGGCCATCTTACCTTTTCAGTGACAGCACGAGCACACTCTATCAACTCCCTCTTGGTGTAGCTGTCCGTAGGGCAAATCTGTAGAGCTCCAGCTTTCTGTACTAGAAAGATACATCCATGACCAAGATCCTGCACCCGAGTCCTGATCTGGAACCCTATCTAGATAGGCAACAAATTGTGGGGAAGGGGAGATAGGAGACAAAGAAGGTACTTAGAATGCTGAGGCTTTGTATAAATGGAAACGTAAAACTTGCACAATTTTTGTTGCAAATACTTGCCCACCAGTACAGTTCCTGCAAAGATCATAAAGGAGGGCCAGATTCTGACATCCCTTATTCATGCTAAGTAGTATCTTAATCCACACGTGATCCCTTCAACTTCAATGGGACCACTCATGAAGGAGGAATACTATTTCACCTGAGTTAGGGGATCAGAATCTGGACATGTCTTATGTGATTAGCACAGGAAATTTACCCAAGTCTAATTTAGGTATTTCTAAAAGATAGTAGAAACGTCACAAAAATGTGTACGCCTCCATACTGTAATATTTCATTGCCCAAGGTATAAAGCAAAAATGAACTGCTTGTTCTCAGGGCGAGCTGACCTCAAGGCATACAGGCTCCTCCTCCACTCTGATCAAACTAGGTTGAGGAGTATGGAAGCTTAGTCCGGAGTACCTCGGTTTCATTCACAGATGAATCTAGCACAAGTTCTTGGCTATTAATTTGTTCTCCAATACTTAGCACATCCCTATAAAATAGCCAAACCTACACATACCTCTAAAAGCATCACTATTTCGGATTTACTATTAATCTTGAAATGGAGTTGAGCAGTGTGGTCTGAGAAATACGAACCAATGCTAGTTTTATTTAGTACTGCTACATACGTTCACATATAATTGTGTGTGTATTTTGGTTAATAAGTAAGTAGGAATTGCAGCTATTATTTTCAATAATGAAATTATTTCTACTTAAAGCTGAAGTTAATGTGCACTATTTTCATAAATGAATGTTCAGTGTGTCTAACAGCACCCATGATGAATATAAGCCATTGATTTTGACTTAGCTATTCAGCACCAAGAATATTTAAAAAAAACTCAAGTGAACTGTCAGTGGGGAGGTGTAATAAATTAGTCAAAAGCTGTGTGAAGGTCTTTTGTCTTGATAATCTGACACTGTAACTGGCCAATGGAGCTAAACACCAACAGTCTAAGAATCAATAGGGAAAAGCAGTCATCTTCACTGATTCCAAGATTTTTAATCATGCCCTGAGTACCATACACATGATGGAGAAAGAGGACAACGACCATTCCCTTCCTCCTATTATCTCTCAGAATCTCCCTCTCAGTGCAGTATGGTATATGTCAGCGGTTCTCAAACAGTGGTTGGGACCCCGTTTTAATGGGGTTGCCAGGGCTGGCTTAGACTTGCTGGAGCCTGGGTCCAAAGCTGAAGTCCGAGCCCCGCCACCCGGGGCAGAAGACAAAGCCAGAGAGCTTCAGCTCTGGGCGGCAGGGCTCAAGTTACAGGCACCCTGCCTGTGGCTGAAGCCCTGGGGCTTCGGCTTTGGTCCCCCAGCCTCGGATGATCCCCGGGGTGGTGGGGCTCAGGCTTTGGTCTTCCTTTCTGAAGTCCTGTAATAATTTTTGTTGTCAGAAAAAGGGTCGCAGTGCAATGAAGTTTGAGAAACCCTGGTACATGTGAAATGGTTTGAGGAGAGGAGAAAAAAGTATGTTTATGTGATTCATCAAATCATGAGACTGGAGGAAAATGATCAGTGGTGAATAACTAGAGAAATGTCTCCAATTTTCTGTTTCCAGGTTGCCTGCAAGCAGTTGGAAACTTTCCAGTTATTCTGGAGAACAGTTCTTGTCTGTGTAGTGTTGCAAGCAATTTGTTTCAAATATTTGATGATCGACATTGAGTTGTTCACGATTGATTGGATGTTTCTGTCCTCTGACTTGGTGAGTAACTCCTATAATTTGGCTTGTGGTGTGAACACACACACTTTTAGAAATTAAAAGCTTACTTTCTTTGGCCTCTAATATTTGCTAATTTGTAACATTCCTAACAGAAAACTAGTGCCCGAGACATTTCACAAAAAGTGAGATAAAAAGGGATAAGAACAGTAGAAACAAACTTGTTTAAAAACTTAAATATTAATAGAAAATGTTTTGCTGTATTCTGCAGCTCTTCACTCACATACACTTTGCATGAGCAATGCTGCAACAGAATGCATGTTACAGCCTACGTGTATATATACGTACACAGTATTGTGCCAGGCTGTGTCTGTATTGTAAATAAATATCTATCTACAGATGTTTTTCACAGGTGGTCATATACCACAGTAGTGAAAGTGGTGCAAAATGGGTAGATTAGATAGCCTACATAAGATATATAGGGACTGTAATGGCAAACAGTGGCTGACTTATGATTCAACTGTGATGAAAACGAAGATAGCAATATTTTGGACTTTATTCCAACAAGATGGAATGTAAACATTTTCTACTAGTTCCCCCTTCCCTTCAGAAAAAATAATAGCATTAAAGCTTTTATCTAGTTGTGTATGCTATATGCTTGAATCGACTCTTTTTAAAAGGTACTGATGGAGTGCTAAGACAAATAGGCCCAAACATGAAATCTGGTGGAAGAGAGAGAGGTTTGAGTACAGATCTCCAGATCTGAAACCATGGAATGGGGCCTATAATGCAATGTTAGGCCCAGGTGGAATCCTTCTGAAAATCCCACCCCACGTGTCTTACTACCCAATATTTCCAGTGACAATGGGACAGAGACTGTCTTCCTACATGTTGGACAAACAGATGGTTGACAAGACTGAAGTACAGTAAACAGAATTTCCCTGTCTAGGAAAATATTTACTGTATTCCTTTTAAATTATCTCAGAAATGTTTCAGAGAAAACACCCCTACTACCAGAAGGTTGTAACCCTATTTTCTATTTGACTGCACAAGAGAAGACTCAGACTTGGGGATAACTGCAGCTGCATTATAGCAACTGGGTGGAGTACTGTCTTTGGTTACCATACCCCATTTCCCTCCCCCTATTTTAAAGTGCAAGAGAATACTTAATGTTGACAACACTGTGCATTCAGAGTTTAGAGGTCTAAAAACTGCAGACCTCCTCTGGTTCAGCTGTAACTGCTGCCATTCGGCCCTGGAGAGCCAAATGCCCATAGTCATTTGTCATTTGTGATGCAAGTCCTCCCAACTCCTCCGGGTTAGTAACCGACTTAGTCATCTGAAAAAAGAAAACAAGCAATAAAACAATGACAGGCATAAAACCAGCTTGTTAATACTCTACATTGCCTAGAAGCACACAAGTATGCTTTTGCAGCACCGGTGATAGGGTACCTGCTGCTGTCGTAGCAATTCAGTTTCTAGCTAGAATTCTATGAGCCGAAAAGACAAGCAAACATGCTTTATTAGAACCACAGTAACTAGGCACCCACAGAACACAAAGTAACTGAGGGGCAGTTAGAAATGGAAATTCACTCCTCAGTACAGTAGACGACTGCAAAAGCACTCAATACTCTCAGCTTAGTAGGTGAATTTGGGGAGGAGTAGAAGGGTGGGGGGGGGAGAGTGCTTCACACTGCACAACAGCCGCCCCCTCCGTTTGGCACTGATGGGCTAAGCAACCCACTCTCTTCTAGACCCTCCTCAGCCCCACTGAGGGTCACCATGATGTGGAGTGGAAGGATCTTAAGTGGCTCCTAAGACTCTCAGAACGTGCAAGACCTCTGGGGCAAGCAGGAAACGGCTGGAAATGTACAAAATGAAGAGTTTCTGATTTGGGAGCACAAAAAGTGAAACTTTTCCTGGAGTATCTGCCAATTCTATGAAGGTGACATTGTTCCATTTCTGCTTGTGAAAACAGGAGAAAGGACTGACATTCCAGCCTTTGGATAAAACCATAAACTGGCCTTAGACAAATTCCTAATGTGCATGGAGAAGAGCTAACTGCTATCTGTTGAAATGACAACTCACTACAGTACCTGCAAAGATTCTCTCTCTCTCTCTTTTTTTTTTTTTCACAGCTATGTAGGTTTTTTTTTGGTAGCGTGCAATAATATTATCCTTATATTTAAAAAAGGTAGAGTATTCTTTCCTAACGGATTAATACAGTTTATTATATTAACCATTAGTATGAATCATCAGAATCAAGAAAGGACCTAATTAGCCAAAGATCCCGCCCCACTTCATTTTATGCTCAAGTCAGGGCCGCCCAGAGGGGGGGGCAAAGGGGGCAATTTGCCCCGGGCCCCGGGCTCCGCAGGGGCCCCCAAGAGAAGAGCGGAGGCTCCCGCCTCCGCCCCTCTCCTGGAGCCTCAGCGCATCAAGCGCCCTGTCTCCAGCGGGGCCCCTGAGCCCCGCCCCGCCCAGAGCCGCGTGATGAGGGGGCGGGGCTGGGAGCTTCGGGCTGAGCTCTGCTCCCTCCGCTGAGCCCGGAGCTCCCAGCCCCTCACCACGCGGCTCTGAGCGGGACGGAGCTCAGGCCCCGCCGGGGACACGCTGCGGCTGTTCTGCGAGGCGCTGAGGCTCCGGGCGAGGAGGGAGCCGGGGGTAAGAGGCTGGGGCCGGGGGGGTTGGCTAAGGGGCAGGGAGCCCTCGGGACAGTCAGGGCAGAGGTTGGGGGAGGGGGCAGGGAATGGGGGGGTTGGATTGTGGGTGTTCTGGGGGGCGGTGGATAGGGTCAGGGCTGCCCAGAGGGGGCGGGGCAAGAGGCGCAGGAGCTTCTTCGCTCCCGGTCTTCGCCAGCGGGGTCCTTCTGCTCCGGGCAGAAGGACCCCCACTGGCGATACCGCCGGCGGGACCCGCCGCCCGACGTGCCGCCCGGTCTTGGCGGTAATTGGCGGGGGCCCTGCGTTCGGGACCACGCCGAAGTGCCCCGAAGACCCGTGGCGGGGGCCCCCCGCCGCCAAATTACCGCTGAAGACCGGGCTGCACGTCGGCGGCGGGTCCCGCTTTGGCGGTAATTCGGCGGTGGGGGGCTCCCGCCGCGGGTTTTCGGGGCACTTCGGCGGCGGGTCCCGGAACGGAAGGGCCCCCCGCCGCCGAAGACCCCCGGAATCCTCTGGGCGGCCCTGGCCCAAGTGAATCACATCACCGGGAATTCTGTGAGAGAAAACAAGAATTTGACCATTGCTCATTTCATGAATTTAACAATTGTCTTGCAAGGTTTGATCTCAATTAAGGGATAAAGTTAAAGAATAATTAAATATCACACCCCAAAGGGCTAATGTAGGTCAGCAAGAAACTTATGATAGGACAAGATTCCAGTGATTTGAAGGGTTGATTAAAGCTGTTTCAATA
The DNA here is from genome assembly GCF_016161935.1 of Mauremys reevesii. Lineage (NCBI taxonomy): Eukaryota > Metazoa > Chordata > Testudines > Geoemydidae > Mauremys > Mauremys reevesii. The sequence goes on along the minus strand of NC_052632.1, from coordinate 32,552,820 downwards.
CATACCTTTATTTGTTTCTCATAAAAAGTAAGCCTCATGAGAAGTACTTGACATCACATTCCACTAATGTATACATCTCATGCCAAAAAACCATTAACAAGGACTTCCAAATTCGATGCCTTTTCCCATTACAGTAGGAGGAATATAGCCACTCAACTTTTAAATTGTAAAACTGGCTAGACAAGTCTGTTTAAAACCAGCTGTGGTATGTTAACAGACTGCTTCACGATCAAATTAATGAAATGAATTGCTTGGTCTTAGTTTACCCTCTAGTGGAAAGAAATCCTCCGCCATAAAATGTTCTGGCACAGTCAAACCATTGTTTCAAGACAGGTTCAAGTAACAGAACAGCTCAAGTATTATTCTCTTGATGGGGGTATAAATCATATCAACGTCTACAACAGTCTAAATCAGCTGGGCCCAAAACAGATCAATAATGACATGGTGGACAGAGTTTTGTACTACTGCTATTCCTAACGTCATTCTCTCCCCAGTAATCAGCATAACTTCCTTTATCCTTCACTTCACTTGTTCCCGAACGCTGTATTTCTACCCCATTCCCTCCACCCTCTTCCTCATGGAGGCATCTCTTTTGGTTACTGTCAAGTTCTAGCACAGGCCTCCTAAGGTGTTCTCTCCTGTTTTCACAGCTTGTTCTTTTGGGCAGCAAAGTAAAGAGAATAGCATATACTCTTTAAAGCCCTGTACTTTGAGTTAGCCAGAGAGAGATGCAGTAGAATGACTCTGCTGGTAGTACACTTCTGTCCATCATACAATCAGGTTCCAATGAAGAAGTCCAGGAAATGGTGGCAACACCCTTATTTTGCCTACCCACAAAACAGATCAACCGAAAGTCGATGTCACAAAGAAAAGGCTCCAGTCGGAATTGGTTCAAGATTAACACTGTACAGCTGTTTCAATTTCTTACACATACTCGATAGCTGTTACCCAGCTATTTTATAGAACATTTGCTAGTTTCTCTTACCATTTCCTGTGCTGTTACAGCAATGGCTTTAGAATATTTCACTACCGTAGTTTGATAATCAACAAATGTTCCCTTTGGATCTGGAGGTGTGCCCTCATCCAGCTGTGGAGAGAGGGGAAAACATGAAAGCAATGGCAGGCACGAAGGACACACATATTACTAAACTTTTCAGTCTAGTACTGCAATTGCACAACACAGAGTTAAATACAAAATGAGCTCAAATGTACAGTAAAGCTTCGTAGCTTACATCACTAATTTCATGTCATTTGTATAGAATATGCAGTTGAGTGCCCACATATTCAGCAAGTCCTGACTTTCTTCCCAAGTTCACTTTTTCTTTTTTCTTTTAGTTTCCCTGACCTGCAGCCCATTAGATCTAAAAATGAATGTACAATGATCACAAGACAGATCTTTCACCCTATTAGTCTCTGTAACATTCCTTTAGGCCATGCCTTAAAACTTTCCATTCTGCATACCACTCAGGCACCAAAATGCCAGAGACTGAGTAAAATTAAACATGAAGCCTAGTATAAATAAGACTGTTTAAATTTTTTTTTGTTAGCAAGAGATGATGGAAAATGTATTTGCTTAATAAGTTAAACTTCCCCACCTTCCTTTTGAGACTAGCATACTCCCAGTTTACTAGTTATGTTTTTCTCAGAGAGACTTGCTAATTATCTTAGGTAAAGACTCTTCAGACGTGGCTTCCTCCACTGTGTTCCTCAAGTTCATCTCATTTTCCCCGCCATGAACTAAAACCAGACTAGCTTGTTTGAGAAGACAACATGACAGAAAATATTGCCCAGGATTTATAGGACTACTATATATACTAAAAAATGCATTTTTCCCACAAAAGGTAGTTCCCTAGACAAGAAAATAAAGATTACAGTTTTGAGACACTCCCCTTTGAGGGAAGATAATTGCTAACCCATCCTTCTGATTTCTCTTCCTAGAAAGCCCCACATACTTGGTTGCTATGCAACAGCTTTCAACTTGTTATTTTGGCAAACTCCTCTAAATATGGATATGCAACCAGAGTATCATTCAAGAAAAACTGGGGTGTGGGGGGAGGGAGATGTTTTAGAATAAAGAACATTATATGGGATATTATATCCTGAAAAGTTGAATGTGTGTGAGTGAGCATGCAAGAAGTGAAAAACATAATGGAAGACAGACTGATGAAAAGCCTGGCTGAGAGGAAGGGAAATAACTGCTCATTTTTCCCCATAGCAAATGACCACCGACATATTAGTTAGGTTTTGTTTTCTCTTTGACCTTCATTCAAGTGTAAACTTCAATTCTTTGATGTTGGTTCAAAAAGAACAAGCGAATGAGGAATCTGAATGAAGCGTTAATCATTGATAAAGTTCCTAGGGAAGTTACTCCTAATCTCAAAATTCTGAAATGGCAGTTTTGTACCAGCAATGTTTACCACATTCAACCTGACCTCAGAACCGACTCCTAGTTGTGAAGAGTCTTCCAAGAGGGGAAAAACATATTAAATTGGGGGAGGGGGGCGACTTTCATAAGAGAAGACTTGATACAAACCCTGGCAGATAGAAAGGAAGTTCTTAGCACACAGAGATAAAAATGATCAAAGCAAAAACTGAAAATTACAGGCTGTTAACTTCATTTAAAGCAGATGCAGTCTAAAATGACTCTCCTCTATGCAATTAAATCAAGCAGCCCAGCACTATGTCTCCAGCCAACTGAGGTACTGGGACCATGCCATCAACCAGTACACAGAGATACCTGAAAACAATTATTTCCTCTTTAGAGCACTCTTTCTTGTTTCTTTGCATATCAGAAATGTTTCTATCACTTGTCATTTCAGGAACTTGTTATGTATATTGTTATCTTTATCAAATAAGACAAAACAAGTCCTAGTGTAAGACTGTTGTCAGAAGGGAGAGTCACTTAATGAGGAAAAAAACCTATGTTGTAATGCTAAACCACTACTACTCCAATGCTCATTTACAAGGGGGTTTAACTCATTTGCAAGACCAAATAATTGAAATTTCTAATTTTTTATTGTTTTCTTAAATACCGACACACCACTCAATGGAATAGATCTCCAAAATAATCCTATCCCACCAGTGCTAACAAAAGGGAATGATTTTGTGTCTATTGAAAATGCAAGTTCCATCATGTGCATCAGTACTATTTTTCAATTAATGCTAACTGTCTCCTAGTTTTATGATTTCATATGGTAGGGTTTGTTGTGATTGCTGGACCAACAAAGTCACCCTAACCTCAACTGTAAAAAGCATGTGTAAGTTTGTAAGACATTACAATAACCATGGAAAACTGGTCATGTTGTTTACAATAATGAATGTTTTAAACAGGTGCAAGAGAATGAAACAGAGAAACTGGATTAATCTAAACAAAAAAGGCCATGTCAATATAATCCAATTATACTTGTTAAAAACACATTAACTTCCAGCTCCACATCATCTAACAAAATGAGTGAGATAGATATTAGGTCTAATTGGTGGATAAAATAATGAGGTGGATGAACTATGCCGCCCACTTTTTCCCTTTTCTGAGTTATTAAAATGAGACTTTGAAAAAAACATTCTCTCTCTCTCATCTGCAGCCCATTTTGCATCCCAGCTCATCTTGTCTCATCGCATCTTCCCTGATCCCCAGACAGAAGGAGTAAACCAGACTGAAGGACTTTCTTCCACAAGGAAGGCAGGCTGGCCTTGCTCAAGTAACTTTGTTTTCACCCGTGAGTGCTGAAAGTCATCATAATATCATGATATCCAGTCCTCAGCCCACTCGGGGGAATATCTAATTACCAGCACTGCAAAGCCACATAGGATCCTGTATTGCATCCCCTTGTTGTGTTATTTGCTGTCCCACTATTTTGCACTCTCCTGGCTTTGCATCAAATTCTGAAGTCAATCATACTGCATTCAACCAAACCTGTCTTGTCTAAAGAGAAAGGATGCCACCAAATGATGGCCCTGATCAGATTGTAACTAACCAGGGTCCAAGCAGCAGGTGGCATGGTTGACTTGCCAGCCAAAGCATCCACTTGTAACTAATCAGTGTTCAAGAAACATCAATCAAAGCCTATTTCCCCCCTCTTTTCTATACTGTCACTCATTCACCTTGTATCTGTTTGTTAAAAACAAGATAAGTGAATGCTCTTCAGATCAGGACTGAGAATAAAATTAACCTTTTCCTTTTCATCAAAGAACCTTTTCCTTTTCATCTCTGAAAATAAGAGACACTGATATTTTGACTCCAAAAGGAGAGAGAGGCTTTGATAAGGTCTGATTAAGTTTGTTTGCATAATCACGCAAACACAGTTTCAGTACAAAATGCTTATTTTTCTTTCTTCTGTTCAATCAATAAACTTTCAATTTGAATGAATGCTTTTTGGGTGTTTGCCATGTAACTGAGTAAAAGCAAGGGCTTTGTTTAAAATTCACGCCCAACCCACCTCTTACTGTTTAATGCAGGATAGTGAAAGAATTTAGAAACACTTTTAACTCTTCAAGCCTTTATGATCAATATCAAACAACATGTTCCATCAGCACAGAAAGCTGAACTGACTTAGCACTGGCCATTTAAGGAACATTTAGCATCTGGCTCTCTGAACTACTTCAGTGGTATAATGGAACATACATTAAATGTTAAGCAATTGTTGCCAGTATCATCTAGGATAACCATTAATCTTCTTCCATGTAATTTGGGGTTGCTAGGTACCAAATACTCACCTTGCTCATGGCCTCAGCTATTGAGTCTACCATACCTCCAACCATGCCCACTTCACTGGCAGCTTCATTCAGTGTAACCATTATATCATCCACTGCCTCCTTCATCAGCTGAGCAGCCTCTGTGATTGCATCATGAGTGTGAGATGCCTGTACAGGAGAGAGTAAGAGAGGAGATTAAGAACTCATCTGTGCAGGAGTAGTCATTTGGTCTGAAAATAATGCTTACAGGAAGGAATTTTCCTCCAGGGCAGATTGGCAGAGGCCCTGGAGGTTTTTCGCCTTCCTCTGCAGCAGGGGGCATGGGTCACTTGCTGGAGGATTCTCTGCAGCTTGAGGTCTTCAAACCACAATCTGAGGACTTCAATAACTCAGACATAGGTTAGGGGTTTGTTACAGGAGTGAGTGGGTGGGTGGGATTCTGTGGCCTGCATTGTGCAGGAGGTCAGACTAGATGATCATAATGGTCCCTTCTGACCTTAAAGTCTATGAGTCTATTATGGCAGCGCCTTGTGGTGGTTTTAACCATACCTCTTTGAAAATCTCATTTCAAGCGAAACAGGAAAGAGACTGATTCATGATACATATCAATCTCATATGAACGAGAATGCCTCTTTAAACAAGAGCATGCCTCACTCACCCAATATACCCAAAATTCAGAGTAGTTTAAAACAGAACCAGCCCTTTTCCATGACAACAGATTAAGGAAAACAATCACCATGTAAATGCAGTGGAAATAAAGCTAAAGAATGGCAACAGATCATTCCAGTTTTAAACCGGTTCAGAAAAGGCCTGGTCATAAATGGTAGCTGTATGGGTCAAACATGCTTAATCTTTACTGATTATGTACCTGAGGAAAGCAATGGAGACCACTCAGCAGGGATAATTTTAAACATTTAGGACACCGAAAACTGCATTGCTAAGGTCTCTGCCAGAAAGGAAGTAGGGCACCTACTCTTTCAATACAGCCTGTTTACACCACTCAACTTGAAAATCAGATTACAGCATAAGCAGAAAGAAAAAACATTTTGCACATACTGGGTTTGGAAAGCATCCCACACATGTGCAATTACCAAAGCACTAGGTAGGAATTAAGACTCTTGAGAAATTCTTCCATAGCCATCTTTCTTGACACAGGTAATTAATCCAGAGTTCTGTAATCAAAAAACCCTCAGCTCATATGATTAGGGTCTACATCAACAAGCTCGTTTGCTATTCAATTGAACCATATAATCAGTGAAAACAGAAAATCCAGGTAGAAACACATTTTTGTTTTTCCACAAAGAACACAAGAAAATAAGAGATGCTACGGGAAGGAGAACACGCTCTCCTTTAATGTGGGCATTTCTAAATTTCGTTTTTCTATAGAATCTCCAGCGCAGAGCAGGATTACATGCTTTTCAGTCACTTATAAATTGAAGAGAACAGGAAGTTTTAAGGCAAGACAAACAACGGAAGTGACTCTGGGTCAGATTTTGCTCAGTTACATTTATTATCATTGTGATATCAGACTGGCCCACAGTGTTTCACTTGTTTCAGATGCATAAATATTTAGCATGTGTGTAATATTTTCCACCTTTAAGTATTGCTGAAACACTGACTACATTAATCCTCTCAATATCCTGCGAGGGAGGCATTACCCCAGTTTTAGAAGTGAAGCAGAGAGATGAAGTAACTTGCCCTGCATCACAGTGGTAAAAGCAAGAACAATCAAGAGTTCTTAGCTTCCGGGGTTCCTAAGACTACACCTCAAACATTTTAGCTAAAAATGATCACAACAAGAGCCATCCACCAGTGCAGAGATAAATGGAAGAACCTAGAACTAGTGAGTGTAGAGTGAGAGGATGAGCAATAAATAGCTGTGTTTGAGTTGAGAGAGAAAGTGGAGACATACATGGTAACTTAAAACACAATTTAACATTGCCCTCCTACTTTTCAGAGATGGCTAGGGAGACACTAAAAATCAATGAGGAATTTGAATTTAGTACCAATACAATCCTACAGGGGGATGTACAGTCAAGGGTGATGTGGGAAAGAATAAAGGCCAGAGCCAAAGATCACTCCAAGGTTTCTGGCCTTGGGAGCTAATTTAGATGTTTGAGGTAAGGTGAGTGAGAGAGAGAGAGCGTGCAACACACACAAAATCTTTTACCAAGGAGAAATTCAGTGAGAGTTTAAGTTATAGCCAGGAGTTGATAGAGTGAAGACAGCCAAGATAAAGCCAAGCCTTAAGCTAGCAACAAGGTGACCTAGAGGGCTAAAAGAAATATAGAAGAGAGCTGGGGATAAAGCCTGGAGCACTCCCCACACCCTGGAAGTTGAAACGCTTCAACCAAAGGTGGAAGATGAGCGGTTAAAAGGGGAGGTTTCAAACCAAGAGAGGGAGGGAAGGGGACAAAAATGATTCCTTGCTCAAGGTACCCAAGGTTTATAGTATAGGCCACATTGAGGTCAAGTAGAGTTGATGAAGAGGACCCAATACACTTTAAATTATGTTGGCTCAAAACACCTAAGGTAATAGTCAGGGCAGGAAACATTTCAGAAAAACTCCTTACTAACCTCATTCTTCAACACTGTTGGTTCATCTACTGCAGGGGTCTCAACCTCGCAGCCCACGGAGTTATTTCCTGCGGCCTGCCATAGATGCCGGGGCTGGAGCACCCACAGGGAAAATTAGTGGGTGCTCTGCACCCACCGGCAGCCAAGCTCCCCTCCCCCATCTCCTCCCAGCGTGTGCGTCCATGCTTCTCCACCTACCTCCCAGTGCTTCCCGCTGCCAATCAGCTGTTTGGCAGCGCTTAGGACTTTCCATGAGGAAGTGGGGAGGAGCGGGGACGCAGCGTGCTCAGGGGAAGAGGCGGAGAAGAGGCAGGGACGGGGTGGGGATTTGGGGAAAGGGTTGGAATAAGGGCAGGGAGGGGGCGGAGACTTTGGGGAAGGGGTTGGAATGGGGGTAGGAAGAGGCGTGGGTGGGGCGGGGCCTCATGGAAGGGGTGGAGTGGGGGTTTTGCAGTCTGTTACCAACCAATTTTGAAGTTCTCAGCTATTTTGACGTGTACAACTACAGAAAGGTGTGTATCTTTGCTGTGCCAAGCGTACTAGACCATTGTGATATCAGAGATAACTCAACCAATCACCACTCTTACTCAATAGCTAATTTGCATGCTACAATTTCATTGGTTGTATGAGGGAAACGTCACAGACGGTGGATTACTTGGCCCAACTGCCACATTCTTGTGCCTAGCTGCTACCTCACATATCAGCACAACCACTTACACAACAAATCAACCAGCAAGTCCAAATACAGCCCCTCATCCCAGTATACACCCCTCATTTGCTACCAACACAAATCAACCAAAATCTCCCAGCACAACACAACCCAGGCACAAATCAACACAGCTTCCCATCACACCACACATTTGCCCACCCTCACTCATGCTTACCATAAACTTGAGTGGCTAAGTGGCAAGTCCTTTGCTAGTAAGCATATACTGGGCTACTGTGACAACGCAATAAAAGTCAGTAGAAAAATCACTGTAAGATGCTATACAATTTAAGGGTGTAGAAAAAAAGGTACATATTATATGAAAAACAGTACATGACCCTGTAATTAAAAGATTACATGATAACACATAGTCTCAAAGGGGCAGAGAAAAAGTTGTGTGTGCAACCCTAATTTTGGCACACGTGCTTAACTGTGCAGCCTTAACATTCTCTTAGTGTAGTTTTTTGTACGGAAAGTGGTACAATTTGCAGGCAACACTGAGAATGGTTTCATCTCAGGATATCAAACCTAATATTGATGCTCTGGTTGATGCAAAACACTGCCAGCTAAATGGCCAAAAATGAAATGACTGTCAAAATGAGCACTGATTTTTCGCATTACAGTTTTAAAAAAGTGAATACATTGACTTTTAATAGCATACTATATTACTCTTCATTTTTTTCATTTTTTACTATATTTTTGTATCGTTGTATGAAAAAGTTTCAGTGATGCGGCACTCGGGCCAATGTACTAGTCCTCATGTGGCCCTCGTGGTGATTTGAGTTTGAGATCCCTGATCTACTGCTTTAAAAAATGTGACTGACAAATGAAGAAAATGAGAGCAATTCACTATTAGGTTTAATAAAGGTATGTTATAACAGTTCAGCATGTTCTAGAAACAGTATTAACTAGGTTGAATGTGCTTTGGACCAGATTATTGTTAGAACTCAAAAAAGACTCAAAATGTGAACTACAAAAAAGGGACTACAACTCCCTGATCAGCTACTTTGACCAGCTCTACTTAATATAGTGTAGCAGATGAGTAATTCACATAACCCATCGCTATTATAAACAGCTTAATGTATATGCTTGTGATGAGGCATAGCAACATGCCTGTTGATCTACTGCTAATACAGGGACCAAAGGGAATGAGCTAGTCCTTCTTGGCCATGCAATTCTTTCAGCTGAATCCACATTATTTTTTCTTCTCTTCAGTTTGAGATATTTTCCAGAGACCTGTACACCTTGAATTTTCAACTCTCCCAACCCAAACATACTAGCTGAAGCTTGCAGAAATACCAATACCTCCTTACAAAGCACGCATAAATGAACTGTGCTCTCATCTCCTCTTCATGCACGCTCTTAACTCCTGGGAAAGCTAATGGCACTGGTAAAAATGTTTCAAGGGAAAATATAGCCCTCCACTCCCCCCAAACAGCCCAAAGATAATGAAGCAATTTCTTTTACATAAAGGGAATAAGGTGACAAAGTTTGATTTTTGAACGCAAGCAGCATAGCTCAGATGATTTGGTTAAGTCCAGTGAGGAGCTTCATGCATATGTAGTTCAGCCTTCAACCTCCACCATTTCCCTTTGCATTTTTGCTGGTATCATCTTCCTTCCTGTGCTTCAGCTATATTTAGGCAAACCTTCAGTGACAGATACAACATCTAGGTATTGTGCACACTGAAGAGATTTTGCATCTTGTACGGATATAAAACAACTAAAAATATATAAAATGTAAAGCTGGAAGCTCTGCTTGGTTTGAATGAATCATCAGGCAGCAGTTCCTTATTTATTACATTTGTTTCTCCTGTGTGTTTCATTTCAGTGACGCAACAAGCTTCAGAAAAGGTTTCCTTGTCAGGCATCTTCAGAACAGATGGAACCATCTTTGTTCACTCTACTACACAAACGTAACCTGAGCAGCCAAGCGCAGGCAGCAGAAAGGATAAACAATGGCTGCACTGATCAGAAGTCTTTTCCAGGCTACACAATAGACTTGTGTGTGTATGTGGCAAAGTGAAGTATAAAAGCCTATGTATGCAAGTATTGGCTCATCTGGAGGCATTGCATGGGATATGCTCAAGCTAATGCAGTATTTTTTTAAGCATTAAGTTCTAAATTAACTCTTGCAGGAGTCCTTAAATATCAGCACTGATGTTCCTTGGTATTGTCAACAATCGAGGATACAGCATTTGTATTTGCCTATCATCTCTGCCCTATATCCTAGGTCTGTGATACTGCATTATTTGATGTCAATAATGATGCCCAATTTATTAATCGAGAAGAAGTGGAGGACGGGAATGAAGGAAGTCAGTGTTTACTGAACAAGATGAGGCAACAGGCAATCAGAGCAAGCCCAGCAGAAGAAACAAGTCAACAGGCAATTACACTGACTACCAAATTTTAGAACACACTGTGGGATTTAGATAACATAAGCTGAAACATACAATCACCATCCGATTTATTTAAATACCATACGGTTGTTGAACTTTTTTTTTTTTGAAGTACTATGAGCAATTCAGATTGCATGAATGTGGAGTGAGTGCAGACGGGACAAAAAAGTGTTAGGATTAAACTGTGCAACTGCAGTTTCTCTGAAAGAAGAGCTGGTAGCAGACAAACCTGAGGACACCAACTGGACTCAGTCAACTTCTGAAGTCTCACTGAGAAAACATTCTGAGAGGCGTGCTCAAGAGCCTAAAACTCAACAGTGCAAGGAAAGAAGACTTATATGTGGACAGAATGGCTCCATGGAATGGGAATGCCATAGGGAGCTCTCACCTCAATGCCTTTGTTCAGAGTCCAGCTCAGATTGGAAATGGCCAGAAGTTAACATTCAAGAGATATTTAGATGCCTCCATTAACTCATTCTGCAGGTCTCAATGCCCTTTTGTGGATTCATCCAGAAAGGGTCACCTGACAGACAAAGGTAGGTGCCATTGCTTCCAACAGACAATGGGTATTAGCAAACCCAAGGCCCATCCTATTCTGCACTACCCAAAAGGCAAGTATCTGTGGAGGCTAGTGCCCACCATGAAGTAACACTGGTCCCATGTCATTTGAGAGGTCTTTCTGAAGTATGGTACTCCTGAGGGAATTCCGCGCCAAAAAAATAAAAATTATGCACACAATATTTTAAAATTCTGCAAAATTTTATTTGTCAAATAAATGTGGAGGCTCCAGCCTGGCACTGGGGAGCACAGGCCACTGGCTGCGCAGAGGTGAGAGATCACTGTGCAGCTCCCCGCCAGGACACAGACTCAGCAGTGAGGCTGCACCCAACCCTGACACAGCACAAGGACCGGGCCTGCCCCAGAAACACCCCAGGGCCCTGCCTCTCTGTGACAGGTGCACCAGGTGTGGGCCGGCAGGCTCAGCAAGGCAGGATCCAAGTGTGGAGGGGCTTAGTGGGGGGGAATCCAGGTGCGGGTTGAGAGGGTTCTGTGTGGGGCAATCTGGGTGCGGGAGGTTCAGTGGGGGATCCAGGTGGTGGGGGAAGAGATCTGGATGCACAGGGGCTTGTTGGAAAGTTCTGGGTGCAATGGTAATGGGATTCTGCAGAGGGGTCCATCCAGGTGAAGGTGGTTGGGGCTCAGGGAGGGGGGGCCTGCGTGTGGGGGGTTTAGTGGAGGGGGTCCAGATGCAGCTGGTTGGGACTTGGTAGGGTGGAGATCCAGGTGGCTTGTTAGGGTAGTCAAGTACTAGGGGAGTGGGGCTCTGGGTGCAGGGGGGAAGTGAGGCTCGCCGGGAGGGTCTGGGTATGAGGGAGTCTGGATGCACGGGGGTTGGGCAGATGGAGAAGTAGCTTCCTGTACAGTGATCCCTCCCCCTGCAGCTGAGAACCTATGGGTGCAGGAAGCACAGGGTGGGGGAAGGGAGTTTGCAGCGCTTCCAACAGCCGGGGAAGAAGCTTGGGGGTAGGTCTGATGCGGCCCTGGATGCTGTGCAGGCAGTGATGAGCTGCTAAAATCTTAACAACCGGTTCCCTATAAAAAGTTCTGATTTAAGAGATGTGCCACAGCATGTATTTTTTGTACCAATAGGGTTACCATACGTCCGTATTTTCCTGGGAGGAATTTTTAAGAACTGAAAAGCGATTTAAGAACTGAAAAGCCTGACATGTCCAGGAAAATACAGATGTATGTTAACCCTACCTAAAGTTTTTTTTTAAAAAAGATGGGGCTGAACTAGAAATGAGCTCCGTTTCACATGTGTGGGTCCCCGCCACTCCCTTGAGGTGTGCTAGAGTGAACAGATGTCCCAATTTTATAGGGACAGTCTCAATTTTTGGGTCTTTTTCTTATATAGGCTCCTATTACCCCTCACCCCCTGTCCGATTTTTCACACTTGCTGCCTGGTCACCCTAGGGTGTGTACATGTGGGGTCCCAGCTGCGCCCTGCCCTCCCTCATTGAAGCAGGTGTGCAGGGTTACTGCCCTAAGAACTGCAGGGCACCAGTGGACATGGGGCTGGCTGCAGACAGGGGCGTGGGGCAGGGCTAGCTGGAGGCAGGGGGTGCGATGGGGGCTGGCTGCGGGCAGGGGCTGCGGGCAGGGGGTGGGCAAGGGCTGGCTGCGGGCAGGGGCTGGCTATGGGCAGGGGCTGCGGGCAGGGAAGGTGGGGCGCAGATACTCACACGGGGCTGGGAGCAGCAGGACGCAGCCGGGGACTCACCAGGCAGCAGCAGGAGCCCCACGGCCAGAGATCCAAGGAGCAGCAGCAACAGGGCCAAGAGGCAGCCCACATGGCTCCCGCAGCGCAGTGCAGCGCCCCCCGGCGGCCGGGAGGAGGAATTACAGGCTTCCCGGCCAGAGCCCATCAAAGCTTCCCTCGCAGGGAAGCCAGTTAACAAGCGGTTCTAAAACCGCTTCTAAATTTAACAACTGGTTCCTGTGAACCGGTGCAAACCGGCTCCAGCTCACCCCTGTGTGCAGGGGAAGAGAGAGTCCGGTCCTCCCCAGCCCAGCCAGGACTCCATATAAGGAACCTGAACCAGAATTCACTGAAATCAAAGAGAATCCTTCTGTTGACTTCAATGAGTTTTGGCTCAGATACAAAGGAAACCTTTTTGCACCTGACCATCTCTATATGGGTATTAGTGTGTTAGCCTATGTGTAAAGTAGTTTTAGTTACCCAACTGCTTTCTAAATGAGATACATTGTTCTAAACCCATCAACCCTATCACCATTTGAAAGCCTCAGAGTTCAAAAACAATTTACACGCACCAGTTAGGCAATATCTACCTGGAATATTTCCCAAACCATATGCAAAACACAGCATGAAAATGCAAACCCTTCATGAGGCTGGAAAGAAGCAGGTGACCAAAGAAGGCAGCACACAACCCAAAGAACATCAGAGGCAGAAGGTAAAAATACAGGTTATCTTGGCCAAGGATATGCTCTCGCAATCAGTACCCAGGAATCTCAAAGCCAACAAGACTGGCTTTTAAGCTCTTGAGCATACTGTGCCCCAGGGCCCCTCTCCCATGCATAAACTACAGGCAGTCCTCAACTTTATGATGTTCGACTTACGACCAACGGCACTTATGACACTTCTGAACTGTGTTGCAATGTAATTTTCAGGAACCAATTGCGTTGTAAGTCCGAGGACTGCCTGTACAGTAAAGAGTATTTTACTGACTATTCAAAAGGATGGGCTGAACTGACCCTGTCAGGATTAAAAAATGTGATTAAGTGTTCCAAACCTGGTGCTTGTATCTCCAAGCCATCCCTTCTTTCTGCCCTGTTAAGCCCAGAAGCACCTTCACACAACATGCATGGACTGTTTTGTTCAGGGATCTTGTTAAGCAATAAGATTTTTTAAAATTATATTTTCAACCAAATGAGAGAGAGAGAGAGAGAGAAAGTACACAGTGATAATTCGTGTCCATCCTGTTTGTGTCAGCTTCTGTAAATCAGTAGTGACATGCTGTAGAATTAGTTACTCCAACACTGGAAAACTGGAGGCATTTTTTAGTTCATGTATTGAGCAAGCATTGTTATATTCTAATCACCTTTAAATTAAATGGACATTATATTTGACTCTGTTACTATGTATTCTTTATTTCCTGATCCTTAAAAAAGTACTTAGGGTTTTTTCCAGATACTTGGGGAGCCATTTTATAATCAAGTTATTCCTTTTCTTCTAACAAAAACATAAATGAGGCAAAATCTTTGAGTTACTCATCAGTTCAGCTAACATCTAATATGTGAAAGACTTATTGGCTATACTTTTTTCTGGAGGTCTTAATATACTGTTATATATTACAACAGCTTTGCAAAACCGTCAAATACCTGGAAACCCTGCACAAAATTCTATTTGCCTGTCCATGACAATTATGGCAGTAATTAAATAAATTAATGACAGTTAAAGCCAGGCTAGTATACATTAAAGATGAATGCTTAATGTATATACAAGCATTTTTCTATATCATATGTAACTAAAACTGTGTGCATGCTTCGAATATTATTCATAATACTTCACACAGCAGTCAGAATATAGTTTTCCCCTACTAATCTTAGCTTGCTGCTATTTTTCACAATTGAAAGGAAAACAACAAAGACTTAAATTCTTAGGAAAACAACAAACTTGCAGAAGGGCTTATCTGCGAGTCACCATATGAGAAAATAAAATATCTGATAATTAACATACAATCCTATTGTCCACTGCTACTTTCTAGATTCCACTCTACCACTGCAGGATTAATTTCAGATGACTGTTTCTAATGACCGCTCCCATTTCATTACACACATGTACTATACCTTGGGATTTCCTCCTCCTTCTTTGGCTGCATACAGCATCTGGAGGGCAGATTCTGCTAGTGTCTTTGTCTGGTCCAGTACAGTCATCTGTTGCTGATGATCTAGCATCTTGGATGCCACACCAACTGCAGCTAAAATCAGGGGTTCAAAGTAACTCGCCAGTTGCGTAACCTAAGACAACAGAGATGATGAAAAGCTTGTGATCCAGTTTCCGAGAGGAGACAACATCCCTCTCTAAATTAACATCAAGGAGATCTCTAGCTGCTCTTTGAGCATAATTTGAATAGCACGCCTTCATAATGCTTCAGATTAGCATGAAATATAGTTCATTCTAATGTCTTCCTAAGCTATTCCATCTCTTCTTCAGCTGTGAACGCTGCAATATAGCAATGATTCTCTCTCAGATATTCTCAACTTTGCGTGTGAGACTCTGACGTCAGATCCAATTGTTTTCAAAACTGACATGGAAGTCAGACAGTACTTAAGGGCATAAACGAAGACAGTCTCCTCCACCACATGGGGAAGGATCTGTAATGAAACGCTGGAATTTCTCATCTTTGGTTGCAGACAACAGAAAAGAGTAGAATGTATTGTACCTGGAACTTCAGAAGAGATTAATTTGATCTCAGATAGACAGTCTGTAATTTTGAACCTTTCAGACAGTTACTGTCTCTATGGAGGAACAAACAAATTTCTCTGAAAGCCTCATTTAAGTCTTATCCAAAAAAAGACCTGAATGATTCAGAAACATTTTTGAAGATGTTATATTTTGCTGAAGGGCTAATATTGCCTCAGGATATAGTCTGCTGTTCTACCACAAATAAGCAGGTCTGTAAGGGAGTGAAGTGGCCACATCACATGCGTATACTCTTAAGATAGTAAGCATCAATAGATTCAAGCACATAACAAGTATAGCAGAGTGGATTAGGTAGAAACAGAGGTGGTTCTTATAAATAACATTTAAATGGAAGAATAAACAGTTTCTCAACTGACTAACAAAAACAGTTTGACAGAAGTTGTCCAACAGAGGTTAAATGGAATCAATACTTTGTATATATTTCATTGCAGTACCTCAAGACCAATTCCACTGGTGATTTATTCTGAGCTCCCTTATTTTGACTTTTTTCCTGTACTGAGAGGTTCTTCAAAACCTCATGTAGTCTCATCTTTTTCCCAAGTTACTCAATTAATTCACTGTTATGCTGCTGAAGACCTTCCACTACTAGCTGACACACAACTCACCCAAAGCAAATAAGAACAACATAAAATGAAAATTTGACAAACTGGGGGTTGCGAGGTTATTATGTGGGGGTCACAAGCTGTCAGCCTCCACCCCCAAACCCTGCTTTGCCTCCAGCATTTATAATAGCGTTAATTTTTTTTAAAGGTGTTTTTAATTTATAAGGGGGTCGCACTCAGA
Organism: Mauremys reevesii; assembly: GCF_016161935.1. Lineage (NCBI taxonomy): Eukaryota > Metazoa > Chordata > Testudines > Geoemydidae > Mauremys > Mauremys reevesii. The sequence goes on along the minus strand of NC_052632.1, from coordinate 32,536,659 downwards.
GGCTTGCTGTGTGAAAGGGATGACCAATACAAAAGTCTGAGAACCAATACAACATGAATGGTCTTGGTTCCACTCTAGAAGTAATCCAGAAGGAGCAGGCTTTAAATCTCCTAAAAGATTAAAATATTCTGAGGCCAGTCTGACCTCCTCTGAAACAGAGACTATAGGACTTCGCTAAATTAATTCCTGTTGAGATAGATTCTATCTTTTAGAAAAATATCCTCTCTTGATTTAAAAATTGCCTGTGATGTAGAATCTATCACAGCTGTTGGCAAGGAAGTCAGTACCACTTTGGACCTGCTTACTTCAAGGTAAGACATCACAACACACATAAATAGCAATCCATTGTGCACTGCTGAAACAACATGTAGAATATAGCACAGTTCTGCAGTACTTTCCAGAAATGGAAAGACATTAAAGTGAAAGAACTTCTCAGAAGAACTATAAAAATGATTAAGTTTCTGCAATGATTGGCTTAGGAGGAAAAAATCTGTAGTATATAAAAACATAATGTAGCTAAAAAGATGTTTATGTCTAATTCACTAAAACACTGACTAAATGGATAATGGTCAACTAATATTGGAAGCCTGGAAACATCCAAGTAATTCCTCTTCCTTATTTTGCTTACAAAAACATAAACAAAAAACAGGATCAAACTAAAGAAAGTTAGGCCAAATATCAAGAGAGACTTCTTAAATGTGAGATCTATTTAACAGTGGCAAAGTCTTTCAAAGGAAGTGGTGGAAACTGTATCACTTTATTCATTTAAAACAGTGGACTTTCCCACATAGAGAATAGCTGGTTTATTTGGTATATAAAGAACCACCATGCATGGGCAAGAGGATGGAGACGACCATTTAATATCACACATCTTTTCCATCTAGAGCAGTGATGCTCAGACTGTGGCTCTCTAATGTGTCTCCTATGCCTCTTTGGAGCACATGATATCAAAATGCTGTGATTTAAGTTATTAACCAATCAGGATTAGTATCTTATTAACCAACTGTAGTTGATAAAATACTTTGTCAGTCATTTTGCTGTGAGAATTTTATATATCTAAAAACCTAAATATTTCCCCAGTTAGACTGTTTAAATATGAATATATAATATTTTAGTAAATGAAACAATGAATTCACTCTATTGTGGCTCTTTTGGATAATGCTGATTGCTCCTTTAGCTCCTGAACCACTGAGGTCTGAGAATCACTGATTTAGAGTCTGAATTACTCTGGTCCAAAGAAAACATTAATCTAATCGTGGTATACAAAGTTGATATAAACCAAGGCATTATTCAAAACTAAATAGACACCAGTAGACATTAAGTGTTCAGAAAATCTAACACATGAAGACAAAAATAAAAGAAATAATTTTTGCTTCTGTCTTTCACATGTTAAATGTGTTGACATAGAAAGATTACATTTATTGTTCTCAAAATTAAATATATTTCAGAATATGGTAATAAATAATTTCTAAAACCCAGTACATATAACTTTATAAGGTGGCAATAGTTGTTTTTTATATGTTTAATATGCTAAACTAAAGCCCCAAGAGGAACAAGTGTTTTGTACACTACAACGCACATCTACTGTAGCAGTTTAGCACAACCTGAGTCCGAGCCTCTCCATAATCCTTCTGTTTTGAAGACAACATTCAGTAGCAAATCTTCACTGCAACTGCAGGCCTGAGCCATGCTCCTTTTACAGTTAAATACATTTGGCAATTTTTAAATTGATACAAGTTGTATTGGCCTTTCAGTAACTCACCCATGACTACACTTCTAAAGGAAAATTTGGCAGGGCACCAGGAGTTTAAAAGGAGTAAGCTACTGAAGTTTGACAATCAGCTGCACAACATGTCCTTTTTACATCTTAGGTTTTTATACTGTACATCTGTACCGATATTTTAACACTGATTAGCACTGTTGAGCTTTTACTAGTAATGTCAAAGACCGATTTAACTCCTCCTCCCCTCACTGTGGATCGACATACCACCTTTTAATGATTCCACCTGCCAAGTATCTGCATATTTGATATATTAATCTAAAAATAGGCATTTTTGCAATTAAGCAAGTATTAATGCAATAGACTGAGGTCTTCAACACGTAATTAGACATTTTTAATAAGTGCTAAAACACCTAGTTATATGCTAAACAGGAAAAGCCCTCAATACCCACAGTGTTAGGGATATAAAGAAGCCGACATTTAAAAAAGCATCATTAAAATCCAAAATGAAAAGAACGCAAAGGACATTTTTTTTAATGAAATAATTACTTAAAAAAGCACTTAAACTTATAAAAACCCTAAACATTCAGAATTAACTCGAAAGATCAGTCCTCAATTCACCCTCATGTAGCCAGGAATTGAAGCTATTATGGTCTTGTATCGAAGTGGCCCGAGGACAGTGAGCAATCTTGCATGTCCTGTACTTTGCAATAATTAGGCAAATAGGTTCAAACAATTTTTGCCTCTGATTTAAATTTTCTGCCTTCAGGAATCCAAGATCTTTCCCCCAACCCATATTTCCCTGTACATTTTTAGTGTAATGTGAATAAGCTTACAACACACTGTAGCATCTACCATTGTCACATTACTGACACACAGACAATTCCATACACTCTAAGAAATCAGGACTTTAGAAATTACAATAAATACAGGACGAAGTACCTTGTGTCCCAGCTGAGCTGCCTCTCCCCGAGCTGCTGTTGCTATGGGATCAATAAGGTGCCCAATTTCCTGAACAACTGATGTCAACTGCTCCTGTAAAGCCTAACAAAAAGAGACATTGTCAGTTCTTTCCACAGCAATTCATTCACTGAGCCACACTATTTCACAAGATACCCTCATGCCAGCTGAACTGCAAAGAACTCTGTCAAACCACATTCAATGGTATAAAGAGCAGATGCAAACTAGTAAGTTTTATTTACATGCTTGTCCATTTCTCTACATTTATCTTCCCCTCTTGCAGAGTGCCCTGACAGAGGCTGTTTGCTGTACATAATCATGAGGTAAGGTGAAAAAAAAAGCTCCTTCCAGCTCTAGCTTGCACTGCCTGTTCCTCCATTCACTTCTAGCTCCAGTAGTAACATGACAAGTGATGCTATTGTTGCCTCTGATTTAATGACATTAGACTGCTCAGAAAAATCACCAGGACAGCTGAGCTAAACATGAATCAGCACTTTCAAGGCAACGGTGCAGCACAAAGAGGAAAAGTTTTAATTGTGGACTCTATATACATTGATATGAAAGGGAATGGAAAAATAAGTAATCTCCAAGTAGGAGATATGGACGGGTCTCCAAAATACGGTAGCGGAGACATACAGATAAAGAAGGACAGGTGTTAGAAATGCCAATACTAGAACTATTTCCCTCTAGTTCAAAGGCAGTTAATGCCTTGGTAGCCAGGATTTAGCTCACCCTGCAAAAAAAAAAAAAAGAAATAAAACAGCATCTTTATGATTTGCTTTTTTACATATTGCTTTAAAAAAGACTTGGTAGCTTGAGTAGTGCTTATTCAAACTTCTAAACAAGAGGAAAGAGGAATTAAGTTATTTAAAAAACAAACAAACAACCCCCCTACCCCCCAAAACCCACTTTTGTGGTAAGTTTATGCACTTTTATTTCTTATGAGCCACTCCAGGAAGATGAAAGTTTTAGTGGTGTATCTAGCATTGCTGCTTAGCTTGAAAATAGACAAGCACTCACATGTGCAAATGCGAGAGGGCAAATTTGAGAGAGAAGAACTTCATACCAATTTCATTAAAATTGGAAGCAACTGTAAAGCTGTTTTGTGTAGGAGACAGGGAGCGTGATAACATTTACTATTAATGAGGAATTTTACTTAAAATATTAAGTTTATCACTCAGAGTGCTCACTACATGCTATGAGTAATTGTTAGTAGCTTTTCTCTCATGAATATATTGAACACTTGCAATGTGGAATGCTTAGCGTGGGACTGTGCTGTCTGCTGTCCAATTTACTCTAGCAGTTGATCAATGTATGATAGCTTAGTATTAAGGCCCTGTCATAAACAGATAGTTAAGGGTTAATGCCTCTTTTACCTGTAAAGGGTTAAGGAGTTCAACTAGCCTAGCTGACACCTGACCAGAGGAACCAATGGGGGAACAAGATGTTTCAAAAGGAAGGAGGGAAGTTTTCCTTTGTTTAGAGTTTCAGTTTCAGCGGGAGTGAAAAAGATCAAGGAACCAGCCTCTTATCAGAGTAGTAAGTTTAGAAAGGGATAAATAGGTTTATGTTTATTTTCTTTGTAACTTGTCTTGGTATCATAAAGGGAATTATCATTTGGGGTATTTTTTGTGTAACTAAATTTGTGCCCAGGGGAACATCCTCTGTGTTTGGAATCTGTGTGTGAGAGGAGCTGGTATGCTAATCTCTCCCAGAGGGTTTTCTTTTACCTTTCTTTTCTTTAATTAAAAGCCTTTTTCTTAATAGCTGATTGATTTTTCCTTGTTTTTAGATCCAAGGGGGTTGGATCTGGATCCACCAGGAATTGGTGGGGGGAAAGGAGAGGGGATGGTTAAATTCTCCTTGTTTTAAGATTCAAGGGATTTGGATCAGTGTCCACCAGGGAATTGGTGGAGGAGTCTCTCAAGGCTACCCAGGGAGGGGAAGGTTTGGGGGTGGGGGGAAGGGAGTGATCCAGATACTCAGAAATTCTGGATGGTGGCAGCAATACCAGATCTAAGCTGGTAATTAAGCTTAGAAGTGTCCATGCAGGTCCCCACATCTGTACCCTAAAGTTCAGAGTGGGGAAGGAACCTTGACAGGCACAAAAGCAAATATGCAAAAATGATGTCCCTCAGGCCTGCTCTGATGAGCTGCTAAATCACATCTAGTTATCCACCCTTAACAAAACACTCATTTCATCTGCATTTCTGGTTCCCTTGCTTTTTCCCCCATCATACAATCTTATATACAAGTTAAGCAAGCTCCATTCCCCAATAGACAAATGTCAATGTCATCCCAAATTTCATTTTGCCTCACTACCTTCCCTATCATAAAGCCCTATTAACACCACCATTAAACACCCCAGATTAGGCCAGAAATCAGTCTCCCCATAAACAAATTTGCAGATTTGCTCTAAGAGCCTTCTAATGGGACAAACAGTTCCTAGTTCCAATGTTTTCCTCTGACATGAAGAAAAGCAAAAGAGAAGTAGAAGTGCTTAATTTTACTCAGTTACAGTGCAGTCTGCCTTACCTCAACTGAGATGTCATCCCTTGTGGCCAAGTTCTGACTGACCGCTGCAAGGGAAGCCTGCTCAATATCTCTAATACATCTATTGATTCCATCAATGGAGTAATCACATTCTCTCTGGCCCGGGGCTTTGTCCCTGAAACAAAAGAAGATATGGTAATTTAAGGTTGAAGGAGGTCCTCATTCATGAACTCACACACAAATGTATTTCATTAATAGACAATACATGAGGCAAGTGGGGCAGCAAGAAAGAGAACTAGGTTTGTTGTACCAATAAGGGTTTGAGACACATAAATAGCTGAGATATTCTGGATGTTTTGTGGCACGTAAGCCCTAGGGATCTGGCAAGAAAAGGAAGCCTTTAATGAAGCAGAACCATGATACTCTCCCAGGTGAATAAGTAGCTGCACTAGCCACCTCAGAAAAGAGCCCTCCTAAGGTGGCCATGGCAGAGGACTTGAAAAAGCAGGACTTTAGGAGCAACTGAGACAGATGATCAAAGCCTCCCACCCTCTGTTGAATGCAGGGGAGAAAACAGCCAATAGCTCCATGTAGATCTCCTTGGGTATTAGGTAAGTTTTACTCTCAATGCAAATACATTTTAATGGAAATTAATCTGAGGGAATTTACTCTAGACTGGCAGTTTGTAGTTGAAGTATAAAATCCTGAAAGGACAATATTACCTTAGATGCAAATCCATAGCCACCAACATACAGTTTATTCATTCAGTAACCAGTTCCACTAACAGTTAGAATACATAATGTAATCCCTCTTTTCATGTGTGTTTAAGTCTGCATACAAGAGATTTAGTAATTCTTCTAAAATTAAGGTATGCGTGCGCACACACATGCAAGAACAATCTTATAAAGTAAACAGAAAAAAAACTGTAGTAGAGAACAAGCATTCAAGTTATTTTGGTCCTGATATTGCTAAGCACTTCAGAATGTGCTTTGCTGAATCAGAATCCTACAATTTGTAGGGAATGTTTTCCATGTTCTGAATACTGCTAAGTATGTTTTAAATATTTTCCAATTTACATAGGCCCTACCATATTTTCTGCTCTATTTGCTTTAAACTCAATAAAAGGAGGAACTTGGCAAAACCCCCACTTTCCAGAGCTGTGTGATCATCAGTGATGATTGCACACAAAGTACAAACAGAGAGACCTTGTGCACCATAGAATGCAATCAATATTTGTCAAACAGACAAAGGCACAAGCTGCTAAGGAATTAAATTTCATTTTCAAGCTTCTAAGAACGAATAAAATAATGGAGGGCAATAGAGAAAAAATAACTCTCTTACCACAGCTCCCTCGTCCCTTTAACTATCCATGACTTACTATTCAGCATATAGGATAAGAAATGTTTGCTCTATGGAAAGCAAATGGCATTCAAGTCCCTTTATATGGTTTTCATCGATAAAATGACAACGGCAGCATGGGCCATTAGGTACTACCATTTCATTGCACATTACTGGATAAGGTGCTGGGGCATTACGGCATGAGAGTGGAAGATAAAAAAAAGTTATGACAGAAAACGCACCTAATTGAAGTGATCAGACTCTTAATTGAATCTGAAACCGTGTGCGAATGCCCAGCAAGTACAGACCAAGTAGGTGGGTCTTTTGGATTGATAGCCAGCGAACGAGCAGTTTTGATCAATAAAGCTGAGCTCTCCAACATCGTCTTGGCGGAAATCAGAATTGGCTCCTGTGCTCGAGATCCCTGTGATCAAAAGAGCAGCAAGACACATGCATAAGGAACAGAATTAGAATCTTCTTCAAAACGAGTGGCAAACGCTTGGACTCGCCTGCATTCTAACAAAGACATGTATTGAGGGAGGACTGAACATAACACTGAAACTATTCATCTCTTCCGCACTAGCAGGAATGCAGAACATTTGTAAGTCACCCTTGGAACTTGTCAATTCATTTTGCTCCTGAAGAACTGGTTCTATTTAGGGCATGAGTAGATCATCAAGAACTGCACCATCATGTAATATTGGACGGGGAGAAGTTACTGCAGTAAATTCACCATAGAAAGCAAAAAAATCTGGCTAATTTTCTGTTCGCTGTACTTAAGGAGACCACTTTCAGATTAGCAAAGGGGATACATTCAAGTGAAAAGAGGAGAAGCCCATGACTCCTGCCAAATGGAGAACTGGTGGGTATAATTTAGCAGCATGATAGCCAGTTGCAACCCATCATGAGATGTCGGCAAACATGCCTTCTCAGAGGACTAGTTGAATATGGACTAAAATATTGTAACTGGGTTACAATATTTGCACCTAATATCCTGATTGGATGCCAGCAAGCTAGAAACACCAACTACAACAGGCCTGGAGGGGGCAAGCCCCAAACCTACGGATTATATTAAGTCCCACAACATGTGGATCCAGACAGATACAGTTACTGAATCCTCTGCTTCTGCTATCTCCAGTTTGGGATGAGGCCACTGAAAGCAGGAAACAGTTTGCAAATCAACTCTGGACATGTCTGCAATGTTATATAAGCTCTGTTACAATGGGATTTTACATAGTTTTGAACAAGCTTTAGTCTCCTGAAACACCCCACGAATTTCCTACCTGCATTTTAAATGGTTTTGTTTTGTGAAACATAACTCCCCACAAAATACTACTTCTTGTCAGCACAAATTCCCACTGTCATGTAACCTCATTCAGTGCATTCTAGTGATAATTTCATTTTAAACTGTAATGCTGTCTTTGAAACCTGGAAGATTTATGACTTCACCAGATGGCGAGAACTATCTGACACAACGTGTAAGTCATTAGTACCACATTACAAGCTAGCAACAAGAGATAAAAGTTGTTATCGCAGCATCACAAGGCTTGTCATGCTTGTACGAAATTCAAGGTCAGTGGTTAACGGAAAGAGAGCACTGCCTGCAAGAGGTCTATACGAAGGAACTCAAGGAATGCAGCATGGCAGATGAGATCAGCCCTTCAGCTGGGATAGAGGTTTAAACCAGGAATGTGCTTCTGTCGCAGGGTAGCGGTTATACAGGGAATGTGGGGAAAAACTGTGTTTCATGTATCTGTGCTGCAAGCAATTCTCAAGGGAAAAGAAGGAATCTTGAACACAAGATTGGCCAAGTAAGAAAAATAAAGGATTATTCACTCTTTTGGTTGACAGTGCATCACTTGTTACTTTAAATCCACATAAATTTTGTTCCTGATTTGGGATCATAGGCCCTGATCCTGCAATGAGTTCTGCATGCCCACATGGAACTCAATGTAGGATCAAGTTCTTCAAAGGTTTTCTTGATTACAAAAGTTTAACTCTACATTTTAACTTTGATAATAAAGCTATCTCGAGGGCAGGAGGACATGCTTACTCTGTGATACAAATACAACTTTCTACCTACCTCCATGCTGATCTGGGCTGGTATACTAACAAACTCTGGATTGGAAGCAAATGCTGTCAGATTTTCCACAGCTTCAATCAAAGGTGCAGTCGCAATTCTACACTTATTGCGGTTATCGTCAGAGAAATCACCATCCAGGGCCTGGCAAAGAACGTGGCAATTAGTCTCTGGAATGCAAGAGCCCATTTGTAAAGGCTCAGCAGGGTCACATACTAAAGGAAGATGGTTTAATTTATTGTAACTTTCAAAACATTTATAACATTTGAGATTTGCAAATAGATTTGAAAGTTCCTCCAGACACAAGACTGATCTTAACACTTTAGACAAAAGAAGTAAAATTTAACACAGTATGTTTCTTCACTTATTCATATGATTATTGACCCTAAGCCCAAAGCATCTGTGCTGCTATGAAGAACAGGAAAAAAGCTTAAAATAATTGCACTCTGATGATTTCCCATAAATCATGTTTTAATACCTCAAGTCCACAGAGGTGGAAGTTGCTAACAAGTTGACCCTTTTCTTGGAAACTAAAACCTCTAAACCAGACATTCGTCTTCATAGCTGTTATTGACTCATTTTCACATAAGTGAACTCATCTCCTTCATAATCTCGCAGGAAATAGCTCAACATGAAAACAGCTTCAGTGTAAAATCATAATAAAATCAAGTCCTCTGAATACAGTTGTTTTACAAGAATTTTAGCAGCAGGCCACCTAATGGCTTACTGAAAGATTCAGATTCATGATTCCCAGGTTTCTCACAAGCTTCCTTTCTTCTCACAAGAAGAGAAACCGCTTCCAGTGGGAACTCAGGGAGGTATTTCGAAAACAAATGGTTGACATTTAACAAAAGTTAAATATTATTTTAACTTGTATATTTCAACTCTGAAACAAGCTAGTGTCTCTCAATTCTGAGTGTTATTTCTGATACACAAGCAGAGCCACTGAGAGTCTCACCAACCTCAAACCCTGGATTCCAGACAACTAACAGTTGCAGAGGTCACCTGTTTCATATGCAGCAAGAACAGTTAGGCCTGGTCTATACTTGAAAGTTGTACCCGTGTTACTATGCCACTTGGGGTATGATGTTTTACCAATATATAAGTACAAGCTCAAGTGTGCACATGCCTATAAGCATAGCTGATCTGCTCTAGGAATTATTTTGGGGAAGTTCTATGGCCTGCGCTATACAGGATGTCAGACCAAATGATCACAATGGTCCTTTTTGGCCTTAAAAATCTATGAATCTAGTTCTCTCCTCTTATTAAGGTTGCCCAACACTTCCCATTAGATAACCCTGATTTTAGTTGCTTATAATTTTGCCAAACTTTAACTGTTTGGGATGAAACTTTCCATCCTTGGAGCAAGTCCATCCTGTTCTCTCATTTAAAAAAACAACCCAAAAACCTAGGGAATTACACACACAAAAACTATGTTAAAAGAATATTTTGTTAAGGTTACGAAGGCAAGCACTCAAAAGTTAAGAGCTGCAAGAATTAAGGTTGCCTGTGCAATCTTAATTAGTCTCCCTTGTGCTTATATGTCAAGATACAATCTTTAATTCCACAATCACGTACAATTTTTTCTAGTCTTCTGCCTGTGCACAGGATGGACCTGTTCTGAGGATCTATCATGGCTGTGAAACAAAAGAAGCTGTTGTCTGTCGGACCCCTGCTTTATTTGCTGGGTGTTGTGAAGATAAATTAATGTCATCCGAGTAGGAAGCACTCAGATATTATAGTGATGAGCACTGCAGAAAAGCCCCAGAACACATTAATGATTCTAGCTTCAAAGCAGCGGTTTAATAATGTACAGTAAATAAAACACGGGCCACACATTGAATGGGGAGGATAAAACAATATCGAACAGCTGCTCATTAAGTGAGCACCATCCATTCTATGTACTCAATGAGGCAGGAGTCCTGTGGAAAAAATGGTATGTGATCATGTAATTAAAGACTGTATCATAATGCATATGCACAAGGGGTCAAATTAAGGTTGTACAGATTGCATTTTGAGTGCTTGACTTTGCAACTGTAATAATCTTTTTAACAGAGTGTGTGTATATGTGTGTGTGTGTAAGTGTGTGTGTGTAATAGCAGTATAGCTTATATCCCTTCCCATATGGGAATAGCTCTATGGTATAAAGCCCCTTTATGCCAGTAGAGTGATTCATAACTATTTATACAGCTTCTTTATAACTGCATCTACACTAGGGAGGCTTGTGCCACTTGAACTATACCAGTACAGTTAAAGTGTTACAGCTTTCCAGTTTACACAATGTGTGTCTGTACAGTACCTAGCATAATGGGGTTTTGGTCCATGATGAGGGCTCCTAATGAATGACAATATTTCAAAAAGTGTACTGCAAAGAGAAAGAAGATACTGTTACCCAGATCTTCTGTTTCAGCAGAGCAGAGGAGAAATGAAAGCACAACGAAAGAGAACATGTACCTTGATAGTTTTCACCAGATTGGCGGTGCTGTTTGCGACCTCCTTAGCAGACTGCACAAAATGTCTCTTGGCAACGGGGTTGGCTGTCTTCGATGAAGCGATACGACAAGCGTTACACAAAGCAGAAGTATGCTTGGCCACTATTGTGGCAGCTGATAAAACCTGAAAAAACAGATGGCACAAAGGTGAAGAACCAGGCAAAGGAACGAGGTAGTAATGACATTCTAATTCTGAACAAACAGTGATTCAAACCCTTTCTATGTTCACAAACTGAGTATTTCCCCTCACCAACCATCATTATAAAGCAAACAGATGGCTCCTAATAAAACTCAGAAAAGGTCTCATTACAATCCTCTGGAAAGAGTTACCTGTGATGGGCTACTCGCTGGATCCACCAGATTCTGACACGCCATCTGGATTGCCTGATTGGCCCTGGCAAACTGGATAGGATCGACAAGCCCCTGGTGACCAGCCTGACTGTTGGGATCTGAGATGCCAACCAGGTAAGCGGCCTAGAAAGGGAGCAAGAAATAAAAAGCAAATGCAAAGATTATGCTAAACCCATTCTAGCTGTTTAATGAGCCAGTCAAATGTTTATTGACCAGGGTGGTCAGGCTGTAGTTAGAAGTCATATAGCAAAGCTGCTATTAATAAATGTCTAGCAACAAGTCTGTAGGAGGATATAAAAGCTGGTGTCTCTGTAATATGATTTGTGAAATCTCATTAGCCTAAACAAAACTGCTCAGCAAAATCCAAAGGGTAAAGATATTCATTATCCAATAAGCATTGAAGGAGAACTGATTTATCCCTAGGGTAGCCAGGTAAGAACTCTGACGCTGACTGTTCAAGGTAACTTTCATCCACCCAGAGCAGCCAGATTTTGAGGGGCCCAGTATTTTGGTCAAGTATGAATAGAAAACTAAAGACTACAGTTGCCCACACATCACCTTTTCACACCTTGAAGAAAAAAACTATCTTCTTCAGTGTACAACATAGTGTAAAGTTACACGTTTTAGTCACGACACAAAAGAGATGCTTTGTTTCTAGAGCTGACCGTAGGGCCCAGGAAACCTGCAGCTGCAGGCCACACCCCAGGTAAGGACACATAATGGTCAGTGCTAATCTCAGTTTTTATTTAAACAATGATTCTACCCTTCTCACCACAGAGATCAGGATTTATTTATATAGTCAAAGCTATGTTTGGAGGTTTCTTTCGGATTTCCCTTACAGATAGTAAAATGTCCCCTCCCTGAACAAAGCAACCCAGGACTAACTGTGGGGCCCAGGAAGCCCACAGTTATAGATTAATTGCATTTTAGGGGGGGAAGGAGGGATGGTAGCGCAATTTGCAGCTGCATGGGATGGTCCCTCATAGTTGGCTCCTCCACTGAGAAGGCAATATAGCTTTTGGTCACCAGGGGGAGCAGCTCAATAACTTGCTGGTTTGAAGTATGCAATTTTGGCAGGCTGATCCAACAACATTAATACCACCTCTGAATGTTGCAACATTTTAAGCTTCTTAGATACTGAGAAAATATCCAGAGAGTTGTAATGAGTCTAAAATATACATTTACCATACTCTCTTTTCCTGTGCTAAAAGGGAATGAGATTATGTATAGTCTGAAGACATGGGCTGCTTATTAGAAATGACCCCCAGAACACTTTTTTTGTGATTAACTTAAGGCAAAAAGCTAAAATTACCCAGCTTCAAAATAACTCAGACTTGCCTGTGCTTCCTTCTACTAAATTAGTTCTGAGGGGGCAAGATCTTGGGGACTATGCATCGAACTGGGAGGTACAAACACACACATTCATGACATGGCTCTGACACTTACTTCCTCTATAACCTTGGGAAACTCATTTAACCTCCCTGCCTCATTCTCCCTCCATACAAAACAGGCATAATATTGCTTCCCTCACCTCACAAGTATACTGTGATGCCATATTAGTTAATGTCTGTCCCACTCTTCCAAGATGAAAAACACTGAACAATGCAAATATTCTGATTCTTTGGCCAACAGGAATGAAAGCTCAAATATTCTCTCTCTCTCATACACCCACGATACAGCAATACAGAAACAGATTCATATTTGTTTTACAGGCTTCATAAACAAGTGCTTACCTGGGCTGCAGCCTCTGTGAGACCACAAAGTGCCTTGGAAGCAACTCCAACACATTCTCCAAAGACCAGCAGATCCCCAGTCTTGGCATTCTGGGAAATGCCTGCCATTGACTCTCCAAGGACCTTAACAATTGAAAATAAGATAAATTATTCCCCCAATATACTTCACTCTACACGGCAGTGCTTTCCAAGCTTTCCTGGACTGCACACAGGAGCAGAGGCAACTACTCAGCACAGCCTCTTTGTCTGCCCCCAAACACTTGCTGAAACTTAGTGGAAAAAGTACTTGCAGCTTGGCATATAGGAAACGTCCCAATATCGGAATGCCTGTAAAATTTTAGGGTTTGTCTCATTGAAGCCTATCTTGCTTGGTTTTTTTAGCTTGCAATGTCTTTGGTATAACAGCAAAGCAAACTAATTCCATGCTCCAGTGCATTAGGCAGCCTCCTTTTTTTTTTAAATTATGAAGACTTTGGGATTATTCCAATGCATCACATACTGAAAAGATCAAAATGAAGATGTACTAGAACTTTCAGGGGAGGATTTCAAGAATATGGTAAGATTTTCATTCTAAAAATTTTTTTTGCGGCAATGTAGTGGTAACTTATAACACTTACAGAATTGCTGAACCACTATAGAGTAGACACAGTAAAAAACTAATTTTAGTTTGAATCGCAGTTGGAACAAAGGTTTATTCCAATAGGCAAAGCTAGTCAATTAACACAAGCTTTTTTGGGGTTGGGGACGAGGTGGGGTGGGGGTAAAATGAAGCTTTAAAACTAAAAAAGGTGGTTCCCAGAGATTATGATTTTTCCTAGTTTAGACACAGGACACAAAATGGCTAAAAATAATCCAGATTTTACAGTACTTGCTGGCATCCTGAAGTATTTGGATTGTTAGTGAGTTAGGTCTCAAACAATATCACAAGGCCATCACATGACACTAAATGCTGTCAGCACAATAGGTCTTCAGATGAACAACAAATCCAAACAGAAGCATAAAGATTGCTCACAAGAGTCTCAAACGGAGTTTTACCAGGGAATTTAATAAGGTTAGAGCACAAGAATTTTTCCCAGAAGCAGACATTCTTTTTCCAATGTATTTTATTAGCCTGCAAACCCTTCCATTGATTAGAAATTGTTTAACCCATACACACGGGAGTAGAACAACAGATTTACCTTGGAGTTTTCCATAACACCTTCAATACAATCAAAATACGAGAGATCGCTTACAGGTTCATTGGGGTTATCCAGCATTCCTTTAACTGTCTGAAAGAAAGGAGAGCAGCTTCAGTTACTACAGCAGCTATAACACGGATCTGAGCCAGACAAATACACCACCACAGTAATTAAACCAGTGGACACATCTGCACATCCTAGTTTCTTTATCTCCAGGCAAAGAACATGATTCCTAGACACTTCAGTATGTAGATATTTTAGTAGCTGACTATTTGTAAACTTTCCTCTGTGTCACCATATCACAAACTGGCAACCCCCCCCTTTTGAACTCAGAGACTTCCTGGGAATAAAAAAATTGATTCGAGAAGCTGTCACCTCTTGTTACCTGCTGCTCAGAGACACAGACAGACACCTGGCTAAATGTAAGTGCACCATCTGCTTGCATTCCCCACCCACCCCCCGCCAACAGAGCCTCCCAGCACCATTCCCTCTGACAAATGTCTGAAAATACTTATGTTACAAGTAGAATGAAGTAAGAGTTGCCCTTCTCCTGGGGTGAACCCAGACCTTGAGAGTACTGTACAGAGTTATCCAAGGGAGAAGCTACTTCATATATTGTAAAGAGGAATTGATATATTTGGATAAAAAAAAATTCTCACAACATAAAAAAAATCCAACAGGCGAGTTTCCTCTCTTGCTTAAATTGTTTTTTTTAAAGCTGATTTTCATGCTTACAGTCAAGAATGGAAGCTGAATAACAGCCCGATGAGCTATTCTTATGGTCTTTCCAACATGAGTGAAATCAGGAAGTATAGGAAGTTAGTAAGGGGCTACAGCTGAAAGATTTGCTGCGTGATTTTTTTCAGCAAAGGAAATCTGGGCAAGAATTTAAATGTTAGATCTTTATCAGAGCTGAACTTTTAACTCTAAAGCAATTTTTTGAAGTTGAGCCATGCTTTGTCTGTTGTCTTGTAACAGCCTAAAAGTTATGGTCAAGATCATTTCCTTCAAGTGCTTTACTGCCAGTTATCTTACTGTATGAAAAAGACAATGTTAACAAGAGATCAGTTCTGCTGTTGCTTCCTGCCCCTCTCTTTCTCTATTCCCTAGAGTACTTCAGTACCCTGCTCCACCCCTCCATAGCAATTTACTGAGTAGCAGGGAGCAAATCATATTCTAGCCACATTTTCACTGCTCCAGAGACAGGAGCTGTAAGCCTCCCTGGACAGATGACAGGAAGGAGTGAAAAAACAGAACAGCAGATTGACAGTTAAAATGCAACTGCTGCTGCTAAAAACCCTCCTGTCTGTTCCTTATCCTGAAGTGCTAGGAGTGACTTGCCACATCCATCTGCCTTGGGAGAGTTAAACAAGGTCTCCATACTCCTGGGAAAGCACAAAGTCTGTGCAGCTGTGCTTTATCTGATCCCCAGGGCAGGCCCCAGGATATGTGGACACTATACTTAAGTCACTGATGAAACACTAGAGTTCTAGTAAAGCTAGACTTCCCAGTTAGTGTAGGGAGCCCAGAGGAGGCTAGGAGGAGAAATTGGTGAATGAGGTAGGGAAAAAGGCAGGTGATGGGGAAAGACCCTTATAGATTAACCATAATAAAAGTGAAATGGGTAACACTATTGATGCTGACTTTCCCCAAAGTTAATGGACACTCCTATAAGCTTCTTATAGGTTTACCCAGGTCTGGTTTCAGACCCCGCTGCTGCCTCTGTTTCCTCTTCTACCCAAGTTCATCTGACTTCACACTGCAGGGGTTTTCCCACTAACGGTCTCCTTTTCAAGAGTCTGGTTAATTAACAAAGTTCAAAACACCACAAATCTTCCACCCAGCCTTCCTCAGACAAAACTAGCCATTTCAGTTGGTAACTGGCTTCAGCATCCACCTAGCCTTTGCTCTAGGGTCAAGTCTTTCCAGCCCTTTATCAGAGCTTCCCCTGGCGTATAGCTCTCCCACCAGGCTCACAGTCCTTGGCAGCTCTCCTAGCTGAGGATTCCCTCCCAGCAGGCTTCTGCTCCTTACAGGTCTCTGGACAGATGTCACCTGCTCTTCTCAACTTGGTTCCATTTTATATGGAAGATGCTACAGGCAGTCAATCCCATTTCTAGTTTGACTTTTATATTAATATGGTCAAGTCTCACAGAAATGGACAATTAACAGTAATGGCCAAAGACAGGGATAGCGAGAGAGCAAGCACTGTGCAAGCTTTCATCCAAAGCTCTGCTAATATTTGCTATTTGTGTCCTGGGACTCTGATCAGAGCTTGTCAGTGACACCAACCTGGGTGGTGGCAGCTCTGAGACCTCAATGCTTAATCTCCTTCTGCTCTACTATCGCTTTTTCCTCCAGTTAAATCCCATCACTCTCCACTCCTCTGTCGGGATCAAAGGATCAAGGAAGAGCTGTGTAATCAGCCTATAAGTTTTTCCATTGACTTTCTCCTTGGCCTGTGTTATTAAAAATATCACTCTTCACTGATATTTCCATACACTAGTCACGCAGTAAATCAAGGAGAAACGTTGACTTTAAGCACAACTGTACTGTACACAGGTGATTTGAAATTTAAAAGCAGAAGAAAAACGTGTTTTGTTTAGTGGTAAAAATGCCAGGGCAGTGTCTTTGGACTATTACTGCTGAGAGTTCTTACAAATGTTCACTGAAACAGTTACTGTTATTAAAAGTGTGACAGCTCCATATCTCCACTCCCACACCTACTATAACACACTTAGCATTGGCTGGATTTCAGCTTGAATTCATCATCGTGACATTCTTCTCTCCCCCTTCCCAACAAAAAGCAAAGCATTGTGATGCTTGTTGCCAACCCAAAATACACAAAATCATTGGATTTGAGATTTCCCATTCACTCTGTTAATATGCCTTTGCTAAATAATATAATAAAGAGAAGAAACAAAGCACAGCACCATAACAGTTCTGATTTAGAGACTCATTCTCTTTGCCCCACTGAACAAGGCACATCCACAGATGAAAACTGAGGGTCTCTCTCCTGGCAATAGCTCTGAACTGTGGCAAAGTCCCACGCTGTAGCTTGAAACAATTTTTATAATAAGTACGTGGTAACAAACAGAGCCAAACTGACTACACTGTGTTGTACCCACTTTCATTGAGTTCTGAAGGTCCTTTCATGGATTGAGAACTGGGTCCCATATTATGTTCTTATGTTCTTATTAGGGCCAAATTTGGTTTTGAGTATCAGTATCATCCCACTCATACCTCCTTTCCTTACAAGAATCTAAACCATTTGGCTTTAGGGATCACGACCTCTGGAATATAATCATTTAAGAAGCCCTTGCTTCTAACAGAACTAGTGGCATCTAAGGTACCTAACTAATTTATTTGTTCCTTTTGGCCTGAAGAAGGAATGATCGAAAAATGCAGGCATTAAGTACCCTAAAAGACTCAACACAGTTAGGCAGTAACCAGCATTACAAACACAGCAAGAAAGCCACATCACAGTGCTGATCACATCAGCTCTGCACGAGGAAAGCCAATGTCATGCTGAGGGAAGTCTTAAAGTACGACGAGAAAACACTTTCCACCTCCCATGGCCTTTTCATTTTTTGTCTTGAATCACTACAAAAATAGTGTGTGCATGTGTAGGGACAATGTAGTATGCAGTGTAGTTTCTGCCTGTTGGTACCAGGATATTAGAGAGACCAGGTGGGTGAAGTAATATCTTTTATTGGACTGTGATGACTAAGTTAACAAGGCCAACTGACAACTCTCCTAGACCACCTACTATAAAGAACTTAAAGATCCCCCCCCACATTGCAAACTACAACTTACCTAGGAATTTAAAGACATCATCAAATCCTTCCCCAAACAACTTCAAGAGAAACTCTACAAACTCATCCCCCACAAACCCACCCAGGGACCTTCCACATGTGTCCCAAGATACACAAACAAGAAAACCCGACAATCCCATCCTATCTGCCCATGGCACTCTTACTGAAGGACTATTGGGATTCAGAGAAACTATCCTCAAACCACTCACCACACAAAGGGTCAGCTTCCTTCTAGACACAATTGACTTCCTCCATAAACTCCGCAATATTAACTTCCTTCCTCAGAACTACACACAGTGTCACCTTAACTACACCGACATAAGCCCTATACCTCTTGTGCAGGTGGAGTTATTTTGTCGGTGTAGTAGGGTACTTACATAGGTGGGAGCAAGGCTGTAGTGTGGACACGGACATAGTTAGGTTGACATAAGCCACTTAAGTAACTTAAGCTAAGCTAAACTAGTGTTAAGATACTATTGCCTAGCATTTTGGAGCAGGTGCTGATTGGTTTGATATTAACATAGGTACTTGGCCTTTCAACAAGAGCCAACTAGCTATCCACTACACAGTTAATTTACAGAGCTATTGTCACAACACTCATGTAGCAGAACACAATAGAGAGCATGTACTAGATCACACAGTGTTGAAAGACATTCAGCTAGACTGAGATAAAGAAAGCATGAGGAATTAGAAGTCTAGAGGAATATAAAAATCATGGAGTAATTCTTGATCAACTTTTCTTAGATAGATGTGACTTTCAGAATCATGGATTTCCAATTACACAGAGCCACAGCAGAAAAGCTAAGATGTCACAGCTTCCTTCAGTGCACCATCAGCCATCTTAGTGAAAGATTTCTTAGTGTAAACTCTTCTCCCCGTGTCCTCTGAAAGTGACTCTTGTGTGTGCACCCTCCAACTTACTGCAGTGGAGACTGGTATCTTTATAGTCCCATATACAACTGCTCTGTCATGTGGGGTAAAATGTAAACTCCCTTTTGCCAACTCAGTAGAAGTTGTGCTAAGTTTGTCTCCATTAGAAAGCTCTTTGTGTATCTTGTATACAAATAGAGGGAACAAAATTCTGCCGCAGATATCAAGTGGAGAGACAATGACACAGCAGCTATTCAGACAGGGAAAAGAAAATGTAAAGCCCAACTGACATCTTCACCCCAGGAAGGTTCGCCCCATGCGACCACAAGCTTGAGAATACCTCCAGTTCTCTGAGAGCGTTGTCACATTCCTTCTGCCCTGGAGCCTGTTGGGTACACAGAGTGATGAGCTGGTTAATACTCTCCGTCACAGCTCTGAGGAGGGGGGGGGGGGGGAGAAAAAGAAGACATTTTGAAAACTGACCAACTTCCATTATTTCCAATTTTGTCTTATTCATCTGTACACCATGAAAAGCAGTTTCAAGCCCAAATGTTCTTCCAGTTCTCTCACCGCTGGTGCTTGTGGAGTAAGTGAGCTATACCGTATTTGGTGGAGAGAACACAATATTAACCCCTGCTGAGAAAAACAGAGTGAAAGAGGCGCCAAGTGAAATTGATCGACAGCAATCCTCACCTCAAACATAAGCCCTCTGTCCAAATCATTTGTCACTTAGCACATAAGCAACAAGGTGGGATCTTCCTGTCATGATGGCAAGTTTCTAGGACATTTGCACAGTTTTGGTTCATAAAGGGAATTTGATGCATAATAAATGTAAATTATTTGACAGTTTATTTTGTTCTGGATCTAATGTCATGGTGCAATTTTAATCCTGGCCACACAACCACTATGCTTGGAAACATCAGAAAACAGCAGCACCTTAAACCTACTCCCTAGCAAGCCAGGCTGTAGCACTTTTGTGTTCAGGGTACAACAAAAATTATTAAAAAAACAAAAACACCACAACCACCCAACATTCCTCCCCTTAAAAAAACCCAGAACTTTAGCAACTGTGTTGCCCAGAAACCTCATGGGGAAGTCTATGGCATGGGCCCTCAACCTGACTACCACTCTGTATAACCAAATGTGGGTGGAACTAAATTTTTCAACAATTTCAAATGCCGCACAAGCACTGGTTTACACAGAGTGTACTTCAGAGGATGTTGTGTTTGGTTGCTTGTTGATCAGACTCTCAGCATTATAGACCCTAATAAACATGTGTGTTTTGAAAACCATCTTTTTTATTAAAGATCAAGAATGCTGCTAACAATACTTGATTACGCAGATGACATCAGGTGCAATTAAAAGCATTTTAAATCATATGAACCTATCCTACACATCTCACCGGTAAGCACTGCCTTGTGCCTTCAAAGTTAATTCTCTATGGTGTATGAAAATTCAACTGAAAAGATGCTGCAGATACAGGGGTAGGGAGAGTGGGAGGGTCTAAGACACAAGCAGAATGAAAAATACAATGTCAGCAAATGTCCTGGTTTGTTCCATTATGTTTTTTTTCAACTTGAATATTCATTTAACACAGTTTTTGTGTGTGAGACATACAAATATGTATGTGTGTCTCCATTGCTTTCTTCTGGCACTCAGACATGACATGATACATGTGGAAAACTAACAAAACTGTACCCACCATTGGAAACTGTAGAGGAAAACTAGCATAGGTGGACTAAAGAATGGCTTTGTGAATATCAGAGAGAGAGAGAGAGAGAGAGAGAGGTTAGTACGATTGTAAGCTAAGGAATTTTATGTTTTAGAGCTATCCCGAGTCTGACAGTCACATGTATTTTGCATTTTTCCAGTTTTGTTTTGTCCTGTGTTTGAGACTCAGTATAGAAACTAGTGAATGTGTCATCAGCCCTTGAACACATTTCAGAACATGGCCCACACCATTCAGAGGAGCAACCCTTTGTTTTGTATAGTAGCTATACACAGCAAAGATTTCCACAATATTGGTGATGCTTAACACTATGTGGAAAAATACAATGGCTGCCATTTGACCATCTGCTACAACACAAGTGACATACGTGTACAAAGTTTTTTTTAATGAGGATTTCTTAAATTCAGTGCTCAGAGATGGGTAGCAATAACTCAATTTAATACTCTGGACCAAGTTGTCATAGACAGTGCGACACATACAATGCTACACTCTTAGCCAAAATTGTACAACAGCTCAGCGGAAACTGCAGCAATTGCTTAAATGGAGAATGAGAAGAAAACTAATTGTTTTAAAGCAGTTTAGCAATTTTGATCTGAAGAGGAGATCCTGCACCATCTTATGAGCCAGGTCTCCCTGAGCCACCCGCAGTACACAGATCACAAGTTGAGAACCAATGAGTGGCATTGCACCATGAGTAGTGTCAGTCTGGTGAGCAAAGCTTAGCACAAAGTTTGTATATTAGCACCGCAGAACAGGTCCAATCAGACAATTGGAGTTGCTGATCATTCTCACTCCCTTCTTATTACACACGGGCTGCATGTCAAAAGCAGCAGTCTATGGAACTTGAGCACTGTGACGAAAGCATCCACTAATGCATTACATTCATCTTGAGGCTCAGCAATTTTTATCTCATGACCTACAAAAATAGCTCTATTCATTTGTCTATGGACTCTTTTTCACTTGTTTCCCAATACATTCTTTACTGGTGTGAATGGAACATGATACTCACAAATGGAGGCCAAGATTCACCTTGGAAATCACTTTTATTTAATGTCTAGATTTCAAAATGCCAGTTTCGTCCCAATCCCATAATATTTCCCTTCTGAAGAGTAGTTTAATCTCCCCACTCCCCATTTTCAGCAATCCAAAGTGTAAATAACTTATCCAAGTCTGGAAATTTTTCAAATGACTTAAAAAAAACCCCAAAACCATGAAAATGCTTTAAGAAAGTGAAAGACAGCCAGCTGCACAACTACTACTTCTTGTGTTCTCTGATCAAAATATGGATGGTAAGGAGAGGGCAGAGATTTCACTCTGAATAGACTATACAGAGTCTATTACACTCTCGATTTCTGTAATGGATTATGCAGAGTTCCTGTGCAACTTAAATTCAGGGAACCAAACTCCTACGTAATGTCATGAAGATAAATGCAGAGATTCCAGTGGCAGTGAAAGGGATTTACATTCCAGATACGTTTTAACAGAGTTCTTCTCATTATGCTGTGAGTTGCAACAGTCACCAACTTCTGCAACATGAAATTACAGTGCCAGGTGTTTTCCCCTCCTCTCGATTTCCTTGCAGGCAAGGGTTACATAAGAGTGCTCTCCCACTGACCACATAGAGACATCCAGAGTAAGTTAAGTCATCTAAATGTATTGTGTGCACTTCATTTGATAAAAGTGACTGGGGAAAAGAAGATAACATGGTGAGAGCACTTGCAGTGGTACTTCAGCAGACCGCTAACCAGATTTTTGGGCAGCTCTGACAGCAGGCTTGCAAAAGGTCTACACATTCCATCTCCTTTATTGGGGAGTAGGAGTGCACATTTAAAGGTGGGATCAGCAGCAACCCCCAAATGAGGTGAAAACTCCAAAAATAAAAAACTGGTCCCTAGACAAAAAATTAAAGTTAAATCTCTCCCCGCACCCACATATGCAAGGACACTGCTTAGTAAGAGTTTTCTTGGAAAGCCATGCCAGCAGCAGGCATATAGCAACATCCTCAGCATCTGCACGTGTGAAAGCAGGGAAGGAGGTAGACGGATGGACAAAGAACAAGTATTAGAAATAGTCTTCTTAAAAAAAACAGACCGGATCTTCATCTGCTGTAAGTCAGCGTGGCTCTGACTTCAATAGAGTTATCCTGATTTACACCAATCCAGTGTAAGAAAGCTTCCTCTGATTTCAGTTTCACTTAATAAGCTAAAGCATGGAACATCTTATATGGTTAACCAAGAGTACCAGAAGAATAAGCTAACAAATAATACAGATTGCAAAGGAAAACAGTTAAACACTCTCTTAGGAAAATGAAATCAGGTGATATGCCTGTACCTTGCAGCTGCAGCTAGGAGGTTCTTGGCATTAGGAGCTCCAGGATCAACCGAGAGAGACTTGGCAGCCAACAGGAGCTTGCTGGAGGCCATAGAGATGTTCTTGAGGTTCCCTATTACTTGAATCTGGTCCTCTTTAGTCTGGAAAACCACAGCAGCATAACATTTCGGACACAGTTTGCATCAGCTAGAGAGAGAGCTAAAACGTTAAGCACTGCATTTTGGAATTCAATTGAATTATCCATCTAAAACCAATGACATGCATGGGACGACATTCCAGACAGGGACACTGAGCATCGCCTCTGCTTGCTCAGATAGGTGCCTCTAACTCCTTTCATACAGCAGAAAAAGAAACCCATATACAAGGAACTTGATTTCCAACAGTAAGAGCATTCACAGAGAAGTGGAAGGAAATTTAACTACTTGCTGAACAATGCTTTTGTTGTCAAGTCTCTTGTATGTCTCTGCCTGGCACAACTGACCCACATTGTTTGGCCAATGGGTACCAACTATATTCCAGCACCTTCGGTGTCATTTACAAGCACTCTTACTTACACCTTTACTGGATTAATGGTTTAAGCAAAAAGAAATTCTTCAAAGAGACATTTACAGACATTTAATTGTAGGGGTGCTCTATATGAAGTAGTAATCGTTTCTGGAAAACTAAATCTACCATGTAGCTTTATTTGATAAATAATTTGAATTTGACATTAGGAGCTCCAGGATCAACCGAGAGAGACTTGGCAGCCAACAGGAGCTTGCTGGAGGCCATAGAGATGTTCTTGAGGTTCCCTATTACTTGAATCTGGTCCTCTTTAGTGACATGACATTACTTTCAGGGAATGACTAAGAAATAATTTTATACATGTGAAGTTAGAAAATAGTATTGTAGAATTACAGTATGTGACAAACAGCAGTAGTTAGACCTTTTTGTCAATGATTTATGCAATAAAATTAGCCTTTCTGTGTTAGAAATATTTGAAAACAGGTTGTATTTTACTTAGCTGATGTGATCTGGGTTTGAGTCTATAGATGTGACCCGCTTTCTGTATTTACTATATTCGCCCCACATGACAGGTCACTGTTTCTGTTCTGATTGAATGACTATTTACAGACAGAAAGCATCCTTTTTTGTTCATACATTAGATGAAAACAATCAGTTATTCATGGATATTGTGTGATTGAGACAAATCTTTCAAAAGAGCCACAAGATCATTGCTGGTAGAAAATCTTTTGCAAATAGGCATTTGCACTAAAATTTACATTTTTAACATCAGTGAACAGCCTTGTGACTAAAGGCCTCCCACTCTAGTGTTTGTCAGTAAGTGATTAAGAGCTGACCAGCACCAGCACAGCACAAATTGATGGATTGTGTTTGCAAGAATATTCAGGGTTGCTTTTGCTATAATAGCCCAGCTCTAGCCACAAAGCATTAGGTTTAAGGGACACTAAATATATTGATGTTGAAGAACACTAATTTGTAGCTTGGAGCCTGCAATTCAACCAGTTAGCTGCAGAATAGGTAAAAACCAAGGTGGTAGCAGGGCAAGTTGACTCATTCTACACCCCACTAAATGTATTAAAGTCACACTTTGGGTATTGCGCTGACCTAGCGTCCCTTAAACTACATTTCTGGACTGGAGGAACAAGGGTGAAAGAATTCCTTTGTTTCCATGTCCATTCAGTCCCTGGGCTTCCACCTTGCAAAACTACACAATGCTGTCACACACGTTGTACTTTATCAACCTTCTCTACAGGTTGGCTCCAGTCTTCAACAGATCCGTGGATGTGATATCAAGTGTATGCTCTGGTGTCACATTGAATGGGAAATGCCAAGTTCAGTTTATAGGGGTTTTACTGTGTGCTGAGTCCTCTTCATACTCTGATGATCTGGGGCATTGGGCATTCAAGCTCTAGAGCTGCTTAAGTTTAACTAACTTAAACTCCAATTACACTCCCGGGTAATTGCACCAAAATAGAAAATGGTCCTTTACAAAGCTTCTGACCACTGGAAAAGGCAATGGATTACTCTATTTTCAGCTATACAGATCACAAATCAATTACCACAAGGCTCACACTACATGGATGAGCATGAAATCATAGTTTCAACAAGCACCAGGACAGATACACCCATCTATCTTGCACAATATGCAAACCCCACCATGCTCTTGTCACTTCTGAATGGTAGATCTGACTCTTCCGTAACATCCACTGCCTCCATATAGGTTTAGACTAGCACAGTTTAACATCTCTACATGCCCAGTGTAATACAGTTACTGACTACGGTCACCAAAACTCACTTGTGCTTGACCAGCCATTTCAATACCAGCATCAAGGAACTCATCGAAGTCATCACTGAACTTTCCAGAGGCTGCAGCCAACTCTCCGCTTTGGCCCCGGGTAGCATGAACCACTTCCCCTGCCGACTGGTTCAGGTCAGCTGCAGCCTGGTTCAGTTCACTTTGGGCTTCTTGGAAAGATTTAGAACTTGGAGGCAGCTTCAAGAGAAGAAGACGACATGTGTCTTAGTGACCACTGAGACCAACCATACAGACTAGCCCTTAATTACGCAGTTCAACACAATTCAAAACATTAAAGTAATGGAAGTGTGATCTTTGAACTTGACAATGCTCTGCATAGATTCCATGGCCAAAAGGGACCACTGTGATCGTCTAGTTTGACATCCAGTACCTGGATTGTTAGGATTTCTTTTATTTCAGAGATGGGCCTGAACCATAATCCTGTGTCACAACCATTCTGCTGGCTGGGCAGACTGTAGGTACTAAACTCTAAACGTCTTGCTCCGAAGTGCAGGACTCTGCCAGCTGAGCTCAAAGCCGGCAGTCCAGAGGAACAGCAGCTATCTTCAGGCTCAGTCACAGAAGAGAACAGACTCCCTCAGTCAGTGTTACTCTCAGATCCCAGCAGCCCCTAAAACTTCAGGATTGTTCAATGTATCTAAAACCAGTTCTGATTTTTGGGGCTCAAATCCATTTCTGCTTTAGATATTGGCAGGTTAGGGTCAAGAAATTGATCCCCATCTCAGAGGCGACATGGAAATACCCTGATTTGTCCTTTCATTCTAAAATACTGGCAGCTGTAAACTAGGGACAAACTTCGAAGGCTCCGGTATTCCAAGGCATTATCCACTCCCCAAAATAAGCTTCACAGAACAGATTTACAGTAACTGAACTGAAGATGAGCTCTGTGTAAGCTCAGAAGCTTCTTTCTTTCACCAACAGAAGTTGGGCCAATAAAAGATATTACCTCTCCCACCTTGTCTCTGTAATATCCTGGGACTAACACGGCTACAGCACTGAAAATTACAGTAACTGTGTTAGTATTAAATGGCTCCTAATTGTGTTTGAGGCCTGAATTGACTATTGCATTCATGGAACTACTTGACTGATTGTACCTGAATGTTCAATCCTCCATTCATCTGTGGAGCAGGTGGAACTAGTAATGGAAGAGTAAACTTGACCAAACTACAGAACACCCATACGCCTCGGGCAAGTTACAACTTTTGCCAGCTATTAGTGACATTCAGGGTGGGAAATCGGGACATGACTTGTAATTTTATTTAAACAGATTCACCACAGATTTTTAGAAGGGATGCAACAGAAAAATAGTGACATTTTGATACAAAGCATCAGAAGGGAATATCCCCAGGTGGCAGGGATCATGGTCCTTACGCTGACTCAAAAGGATCACTTCTAGGAAGAAAACAGATTGTATGTTTCAAGCGTCTGCATCCATTCCAACATTGGTCCCTCTGCTGAGACTACAACAAAGGAGTGAATGTTAACCTAGGTAGGGTTAGCAATCTTTACAAGTCACAAACATGGAGACTTCCCCAAAATCAACAGAAAAGCAGTTCAGAATAAAAAATGGCTACTATACAAAACTGACTTGTAATCTAGAGTATATTGGCTATTCAAGAATTTAAATTGTGAGGAACCCAGGCCAGATTTTTACTTCTGAAACACCATTTAACATCAAAGATTTCTCACCGAATCAACAAGCAGTTTCTTGCTGGATTCTCCAATGCTCTTCAAGGCCACATCAACATCCTTTTGTCCAGGCAGACAATTCACACAGTTATTTAATGAGTGTGACACAGCTTTGGCCACCTGGAAATATACATACAGGCACAGGCAAAACAAACGAGAAATCCCAATGAGGAATAAGGTCCTATACCCCAATAAAATCTAGCTAAAAGGCAGTGTGTTTTGGAATGTCTAAGTCCTAATCCTGGTTTAACAATGACTCCTCCTCTGAGACTGGTCATTTAACCGCTCTCCCTCAGTTTTCCCATCTACAGGGGAAACTAGCCAACTAACCAGGTGTTAGTTACAGAAAAGCTTTAAGTATTATTGCTCGCACAAGCCTGCAGCAAGGCTGCCTGGGGGGAAAGGAGCAAATGGGGCAGTTTGCCCTGGGCCCCCTGTTTTAGAGTGCCCCAAACCAAACGGCGTAGCAACCTGGTGTGCAGGGTCGCAGTGCCACTTAGGTTTGGCCTGGAGACACGGAGATCTCACATGCTGAGTTGCAACACCACTGACTGAAATTCCTCCCCCTCTCCTTCCCCCACGATGGAGGGACTGCTGGGACAAACCTGAGAGGAGTTACGACCCTGCATGCCAGCTCATAACACCTGAGGCGTGGAGCCAGGGCCAGCCCCGTGGGACAGGTGTCAAGCAGCGCCCCGTAGTGATAATATTTTCGGAAGGATGGAGGGCCCGAGTTTCAGATATTTCCCCAGATTCCCAAAAACTTCTGTGCCGCTCTGGCCTCAAGGCACTATTACTAAAAATGTGTGTCTCAAATTTTGATTTAAAAATAGTCAGACTCCCTCAATCAACAGAAAAAAGGACCTTTCATTCCGATAACACAATGATGAGATCCAGTGATGCTGAAACATCACTTGTTTAGAAAGATGGATGTGTTACAAACACCGCAAGTCAACTCAGGACCCTTCATTTGGTAACATCAAATGTAATTACTTTTTCTATTTCACAACCAAGAGTATACTGCCCAAATAAGGCCTGGGTTAAAGGCCTTATTCACATGCAGTAAGGTACAGCAGGCAAATCACTGCATCTCTTAAAAAGAAGCCTTTGTAAAGAGAATTACATTAACAGCATGTCTCCCAAAGGTGCCTGGAATATTACATTCCAGCACTGGCTGCATTATTAGTGCCCTGAGCTAAACATGCTGAAGTCACTCTCTGCACATTTTGTACAGCGTGTGCACTAGCCCAGGTTGCAACTTACCTGAGCTAACCTCTGCTGACTTTCTGCATCCCCAGGTGCAACCAGAGCCTGTTTTGCTTCCTGAATAAGCATAGCAGAGCCTTCCATGACATCCCTTGCAGAATCTAACATTGCATGTGCTGCCATTGGGTCAGTGGTGGATGCTGAAACGCCTCTTGCTGCCTGAGCCAAAGTCTTCAGAGCTTGAGCTGTCTCCCTGGCAGCAACCCCTAAATTCAGATTTCATCAAATACTCGGTTAGTATCCTCTAAGGCGCAATGTGTATTCTTTTATGGCAGCTGAATTGCAAGGTAATGACCCCCTTTCTACAGAACATTGCAAACATTTTAAAATGAGAGTGTTTCAGATGTGAACACATTTGAGAAATGCCCACAGCAAAACCATAAAATCAATATTATACCCACAAGAGCTCATTTCAGGGTGGTTCTAAATCACCAAACAGATATTTTTTTATGGAGAGAGAAGAAGAAAAATTTAACAGTTTCAAGTTACTTCCAATTTAGCTACTGAAAAAGTACAAGTCTTAGCTACCAGCGGTATCAAGTTCAAAAAAGACTAAATATATGGAGATATACACCTATAGCTCATAGAACTGGAAGGGACCCTGAAAGGTCACTGAGTCCAGCCC
The DNA here is from genome assembly GCF_016161935.1 of Mauremys reevesii. Taxonomy (NCBI): domain Eukaryota; kingdom Metazoa; phylum Chordata; order Testudines; family Geoemydidae; genus Mauremys; species Mauremys reevesii. The sequence continues at coordinate 32,507,669 of NC_052632.1, read as the reverse complement.
CCTGCCTTCACTAGCAGGACCAAGTACTGATTTTGCCCCATCCCTAAGTGGCCCCTCTCAAGGATTGAACTCACAAGCCTTGGTTTAGCAGGCCAATGCTCAAACCACTGAGCTATCCCTCCCCCAGACTTAGGAGTCAAAATCCTATTGGCTTTCAAGGAGACTTAGGGCCCTGAGAGTCTAAATCTCTTTGGAAAATGAGACTTAGGCTTTTGAAATTTTCACCAAAGCTGGATAGGGGACAAGCTGAAATTCAAGTATAAAAGCTACAAAGAGGATTTCAAGGAGAAAGCAGCACAGTAGCATAACTTAGTTTCATCATGCAGACAGTCATGTAGCAGACCTCTGAAAGTGGCTTGTGTAGCCTGTCTGACCTAGACTCTCAGTATGTTCACAGCCATGTTGCCAAGACCTGTGACCCTGCAAGGAGTTGAAGAATGTAGCTATCTTGTGTTTAATTCAGCCCTTATTGAAATGCTATACAGTACTCTGGAACTATAAAATGATCTTTATTAGCCCCCAGAGTAATAGAGGTAAAATCATTGTCTACACAGCAATGAACTGCATAACAACGTGCTCCATTTATGTAGGTGATCTTTTTCAGTTGCAGCACAGAACTTAACTCTCTCATTCCTACTACAAAAAATACTACAAAAAGGTTCCCATTCACTGCACCAGTCTGCTTTGTTACATCACTTGCTTTCCAATCTATAAATATTTAGTCAGTTAAACAGTTAAACATACAAATTACATGGCTGCCAATTAAAAGTGTATTAATGTTAATATGCTCAGTACTACAATTGCAGAAGTAAAGCAGGGTTAATTCTATGCACTGGTAGGTTTGCCACTGTTTCTAGTTTCCATCCCTCTCTTCAGTGACCTGCAGTACAAATTTTGCCCTGGCCTATTCCTTACTTATAAGCCACAAATAACTCCTCAACTCTCCCCAGAAAAATCCTCTCTTTTCTACATTAGAAGCGTCACGTTCTGAATTCTTTTTTCCTTCACTAGTTACTTCCCACTGGAATGGGAGTCAGGAGCCCTGGCTTCTAATCCCAGATTATCCACCGACCTGCTGTATGACTGTGTGCGAGTCACTTCACCTTTCTATGGCACCTTCCCCTTCCCTAATTATTCTGATTTATTTATTTAACCTTTGACCTCCTCAGGGCAGGGACTCTCATAGCACACAGATCAATAGGGTCCTGATCACTGCTGAGCCTGAGATGCAGCAACTGTCGGTCTCAATAAAAGGGAAAATGAGGAAGATGAGTTTTAATATTTATGGCTCCAACCCAGTCTTTTAATGATCATACCAAAGTCCTCCAGGAGGCAAGTCAAAAAGCACCTAAAATGCCTAATATAAAAGCCGCGGAGATTGATTAAAGGGGGGGGGGTCATTTTCACACATCATGCAGCAGCAATAAAAAAAATGCCTGATTGCTCAGTCTTTATCTGGGGGCAGTGAGTTTCAGTCAAACAAAACAAGGGAAACTTGCAAATGAACTGAAGGACAGATATGAACTGCAGTGACTCTTCCACCAGTGGAATATAAAATTATTCAATATGCACATTGCAGCATTTTCAGCTTAACTGGGTTCTCACAACACTAATCTCCAAACCACATGGCGTTTAATTGTACATTGAAGAGCTATCTCCTCCACAAAAAAGATTTGGATTTCATTTTTTTTTTTTTAATTTAACAGATTCCCCAACCTATATTGAATATACACAGCTAGACAGCAGCCTCTGCAGCCTGGTATCTCCTTTTACAAAGTGTCTTATTTTCATTAGCACTTTCCAGTAACAGTACCTGTGTAGTGCTCATTGCCTTGAGCAGCGCAAGTCAACAGCTGGGCCATTGATGAACCAACAGCTTTAGAGGTACTTCCGAGGTCCTGCGCACATTTTTCCAGCTGTGAAAATATTCAAGAGATAACAGTCTTTGTTTAAACTGAATTCAAATAAATTTTCCTTCCAAGAGCAATGGAATGATTTCCCGCCCCCTCCCTTCCTCCCTCCAAACTAGCATCCACCTCAGCTACTGAACCTACACCTTGCTGCCCTGCATTAGTGAGTCTCAGACCCTGACTAGCATATTTTCATTGTAGAAGTTGAATGAAATGAAAGTAGCAAATAGCAGGCACAATGAGAAGGAAATCAGAGCTTTAAAATTTAGTTCTGATAATTTGCAATATAAATAATGACACGTGTTTTTTAAGAACATATTTTGCTCTCCAAGCCCAAGGTAAAAAAATAAAAATCAAGTAACAAGCTCTTGTGTATTTTTCATTACAATGTGCTGAATAAACAAAGGAAAGAGAGACCTTAAAAATCTTTATGACAGCATCCTTAAAAGCTGATTTTTCCCCCTCAGTACTCTAGGGAAGAAGGCCCTGCCTCCAAAAGTTATTTCAGCCAGAAGGTAGGCTTCTTATTGGCATAAGGATGTTTCATAGTGTCAGAGCCGGAACCGTTTGTATAGTGGTGTGCTCAGAGCCATTGAACCAAACTGTAAACTCTGTATACGATGGAAACAACTTCAAGCCCAGAGCTGCTACAGCACTCCCAGCACCCCTACTTTCAGCACCTACGCATGGTGTTGGGAATGGATTTTGGAAGAATATCTGTGTAAAATGCCATTGGAATGAGCATCAGCCAATCATGTGACTGACTCCTTTTACCAATGACACCTTAAAACTGAATTGCTAAGCCTTTTCTGCCCCACCAATTACCGTTTCTCCTGGGAGTGGTTTTAACTGTCCATCTACAGCGGCCATCTTAGCATCTTGCAGTTCATTTCTGAGTGTTTGGACTGTGTTCAAAGCAGAGTCAATTTCCATAGGGCCACATGCTTCATGAGCCTATCCAGAAAATAGACAAACAGAAACTATTAGTATCATTAAGCAACTGCCCTACCACCAAAAATGGGAAGATTCATCAGTGATCATGTCTTGGAAGATTATCTGTTTTTGAAGAGACTATGCAGACACCAAAGGTCATCTTGGCATGTTGCATATCTTGGATACGAAACTACTGCATAACATAATTAGCTTGCCAGCAGAGGAATTCATTGTCCAGAGCCACAAAGGGAACTGAGACATATTTAGCACCGTTCAATTTCATTTTAGGTGATTAACTGACAATCAATAGAGCTAAAAGAACAGCAATGAATACAGACTTCCAAATGACATTTCCTACTGCACACAAGCTTTTACAAAATCAGGAGTTGTAAGCCACAGTTAACCTCTAACTGCTCAAAAGGGATATTGACCCACCTTTTGGGAGGCAGTTCTTAGCTCAGCTAAGCTCGTTGCAAGGTTCTTGGCACACTGACTTAGCTGCATTGCTGCGGCCTGGTCACTTACAGTAGGTACTGCAGCTTTGGCGGATGCCACCATCTTACTTCCAGGCTATTTAAAGATTAGAGAAGAATGTGTTGTGATTCATCAGCTCACGCCTATAACCTTGTATACGTGCTTCCAATATAAAACTAGGTCTAGAACTGACAGAACACTTAGGTTACTAAGTTTTGCCATTACCACTGTTTAGGCTGGCTACTAGGACCACTGCAAATGCATCCAGTTTTACTTATGCTTTGTCCCTATCCAATCCCGATTCGTGTATTCACATGTTGTGCCTTGTCATAATCCTAAGCAGTGGGATCTCTGCAGCAGACACTGTCTTTGCTTTATTTATTTGCACAGTGCCTAGCTCAATGGGTACCAATGTCTGACTGGAGCCTCTAAGTGGCTCCTGTAATATAAATAATAGGGAGTTTAAATATTTAAACAGAACAGTTTACCAGTTGTGCATATGTTTACAGAGACATGCATGGACAATATACATGGTAAATTTGTAATTTCTTGCAACATTTCTGAATATTTAATGTTTTTCTTCTCAATATTAGGAAACAGAAAAAAAAAAGCAGTCAAGTCAAACGAGCACAGGATCTGCGGATAACACATCTTGCTTACCCCTTCCAATACTATGTCATCTCCATGGTTCCTGAGTACTTAAACAGACAAGGTGAGTAGTCCTAGTGACTTCAATGGGACCATATGGGTGAACAACTGTGACAGGGTGCTCCAGTGCTGCATGGAGTACCTTACTGACAAATTAGTCAGAACAGAAAGGGGACAACTGCCCTAGTTAAATCATGGCAGGTCAGGTGAGGCTGATTAGGTCAGGTGCCAATCAGGCCAAGCACAGAGAAAAACAGCTCCTGAGCTTGAGTGGAGGCGGGTATAAACAAAGGAAGCTGATGGACTGGATTTGTTATTTTGGGTTTTGTTCTTTTCTTTTGTGCTTTGGAATGTGTTCAGGGAAGGAAAATAAAACGTGCACCTCTCAAAAGAGAAAAGCACCTGTGATTTTTGCTTTTATGCAAGCCAGACCACAGCTCGAGACAGTCCTGTGACAGCAACATGAGTAAAATTAGACTCAATGCCTTATTTCACTTTTAATATCCCACCACGTGGTGCCAGTGACCACTGAAAAGATTCACTTCTTCCCCATAAGACAGGAGGGAGTGCCTGGCAAATCTGAAAAACGTATGACATTTCAGTATACAGAGCTTCCTGATTTTATTTTAACTGCCAATAATAGTTCCAACATTTATCTTGAAGCAACAGCTGGCCCTTTGTTATTAACACCACCCTTTATCTTTTGTTCAGTGTTTGGAAGGAAGCACACACTATTGCTTATCACCTGGGTTCTCCTCAAAACCTTGAATAAGTCAGATCACTTCTGTGTCTCAGAAAGCCATCTGAAAAGCAGGGGTGACACTTCCCCCTCCTTATAAAGAGCTTGAGAACTCCAGATGAAACACTGTGGCTGTATCTAAACTAAGGATCTGTACAACGATGGTACATCCAGCTCCAGCGGAATGTGTAAGAGCTCTAGTTAGGCAAGGTTCCAGACACTCATGGCATTTTCACTGCCTTGCCAACTGAGCCTCCTTTTCAGTAGCCGGTCTCAGCGCAAAGTGTATCACATTTTCACACTTTCAAGGAAAGCTGAACAGACAGTAGCCTGTGTTAGCTGCGGCTCAAACTCAGGGCAGTTGTGGCAACACCTATTGCCCCAATGACATAGTAAGTTCTCCTCACCACAATCAATGACTAAACATAGAGCTCTCAATTTGTCCCTCCAATGTGACATGCAAATTTCTCACTCCACAAAGCGAAGACAATTCAAGACCCACAAGGTGCTCTTGAGGGAAAAAAAATCTACTGCATTTCTTTGATTCAGTTTACCTGAAGGAAGTTCTGGCTGGAATTTATCAGAGCAAGCTGAGCACTGAGGTCTTCTGCCTGAGCCTGGCTTCCCCTCACACCCTGCACCAGCTGAGGAATGTGGTCAGCAACATTCTGTCGGCAACAAAGGAGCAAGTTTTAATTGTTAAATTTAAAAACGCATTCAGTACTAAACAAAGCATCACATCCTATAGAATTTAATAGGGATGATACCAATATGATTCTGTAGACAATAGTTAGGATTTCACAGAACTTAATAAATCTCAGATTGACTGTTTAGGAGAGTTCCTACAGTATTTGAAGAAGTTGACTCTTCCTGTAGAATTCTATAAGTTAGTTTATAAAGGAAGGTTAAGACTTTTCTGTAACAAAAAAAGGTTCATCAGAGATGTTTTCTCTGACTCAGGAATGTTTTGTTTTGGAAAACTACTGTTTTACACTCCAAATTGCTTAGGTATGTAGATCTTTCAAGCACCCTTCTTACTTCAAGAAAACTTTAACTCTCTCCTTTGGTACTCAGCTTACTTTTATCTGACTTCCAAAAAGATATTTATAGTATGGTTGTAATGTTCTGAAAATGTATATTGTTAAAAATGTATTCTCACCCCTATTCAAATGTCAACTCGTGTTCACATGATTTATCTCCAATACAGTCTCCAAAATGTTTTCCTAATGTTGAGGTTTTCTACTTTAGGAAGAAACTTCAAAAGAGGATTTTATCTGCTTTATAATAAATCAATGTCAAAGCTAAACTTGAATGAACAGCAGTCAACACATAGGATAAACTGCCTTTTGCATTTCTATTGAAAAAAATATCAACTACTTACCAGACAACTTTTGTATGCCCCTATAAGATATGTTCAAGCTACTTCTTTTATTTACCAAATTTTCAAAAACTCGAATGTGGAAGGTAATATACTTAATAGCCAATTGGTAAGTGTTAATGTCTTTTTTCTGGGATCTTTGACTTGAAAATGTATGTCTATTATAGGGCGGTGTTCCTGACTTCTGCATAGCTTCTCTCAGTAGAAGAATAGGCTCTTCTGCACTCCACTTGCTTTCTTATTTCTCCAGGGGCCTTGAAGGAACATTATTCACGAGCACAATTTAGTCTGCCAGCTGTAGCTAAACCACAAAAGAACAGTCTCTTGTCAAGCGACTTACTCTGCGCTCTGGCTTACAATCAGGAAAATGTGAGGGCATCTCCATGTCCTTACCTCTGGCATATCACAGCTCTGTGCTCTCAGCAACCTACTCGTCAGTGAATCTGGAATCCCATAACCCAACACTATGGTCTCATTACAATTTGGTTTGGAAAGGGAATTTAAGGGCATAGACTGCATGTAGGGTGACAAGGTGAACCTGGGTCACAGTATCAAGCTGCTGTCCACGTTGTCTTGGTACACTAGGGAAGGATTTCTTCTCATTACACCACAAGCCCCTACCCTTGCTTTATGGTGTGTTAAAGTAGAGCATTCAGAAATTTCACTAGTAGTAGTCACCCCAGTCCAGTTTCATTACTATTCACCATTTCCATATCATCTCTCGTGAACATGGTGCTTTACACATATGTAGGTCAGTCCACAATCTAAATTAGACAAGTCAGGTCCAGGTCCATGGACCAAGGAAAGGGAAGGAAACAGTAAAAATAAATAGGAAGGAAAGTACTGCTCTTGGGCAGCTGCACTCTGCACTGTGATACGACCTCCTTACCGGTACTGATGCACCCTCAGAGAACAGAGACATACCTTCCCTTCCCCACCTGTACAATAGTCACTGGATACCAACTCTGACCATAAAGAGCAGTCTGCCAGTTGGTCTACATGACACCACGCAGCCACTTATCTGGCAGGAAGTTAAATCTCTTGTAATGCACAACAGAAAAACACAAGTTGACAGCCACAAGTGATAATTCCTCATATTCATGAGATCTGTACAAGAATTTCCACCACACAAACCTCTCCCTGAACAGCCTTCAGGGAGGCAATGTACATATACTGTGTACTCAGTTCAAGAAGCATGACACGGATACCAATTACTAACAGGGTAGAAGATCTGTACTTCGGCTGTGCCAAGTGATGCTGGGGGCACAGTTAATAAACACCAGCCACTGACCATGAGTATTTACACCTAATTCCACTGGTCACTACCAAAGGGACAATGTCTCCTATTTCTCTAGTCAGGATCAATTAAGACCTTAAACAAAAAAGAGGTAAAGGTCTTATTAAGTTCCAGTAGGCTTTGTATCTGTCCCCTGAGTACTACTACTGAGTACACTACTTCAAAGCAACGCTCCTTAGACAGCTCTGGAAAAGCACATGGACTCTGAAGGTGATTCGCCATGGGGTGGTTCCTACACAGTGAACTGGCTGTGAAGGCTTCCTGTCAGTTCATTACTCTTTCAGTGCACTAATTGCAAGGCAACCCCCAAGTAATCCAGTTTATAACCAAATCTAATACCTCTCTGCCTGATGTGCTCTGCATGTAGGATACTGATGATTTATCTGCAGCATACATCCCAAGAAATATGCCACATTTGCAGCAGGTTTGCATTTTGGAGATACTTGCAAAAAATATTCACATCCACCCATCCTCTGTAATAGGTACTGCCTAAACATTTGTAAAAGGGATCTACATTAGACAAGGGACACTGTTGCCTTGCACACATTCTAAAACAACATTTCCCCGATTTTAACAGATGATAACTAACTGTGGACACCAAAACAGGAAAAAAGCATTCTTAGAAGTAAATGCAGTGTTATATTTGGTACCGCAACGGAACAAGAATCAAATGCTTTGGAGTCAGACTGACACAGGTAACTTAAGAATTCCTATCCACAGGCACAAAGTGATTAAATCAAGGGAGCTGAATTTCAGTTTCCTAAGAAGTTAACTGCATTAAAAGGAACACAGACTACAGATTATCTGCCAAGTGACTGCTTCCTCTGTTAGGAAATATTACCTTGCAGCTCTGGACAAGTTGCTGGTGGGCTACTGTGTTCTTGTTGGAAACGGCCGCATTCTGAGAGGCTGCAATTGTCTGAGTGGCAGCAGCTGCTGCCTGTTTAGCTGCAAACTTTAAAAGGGGGGAAAAACAGTTAAAAGGCTGAACTGGTATAAGCTTGAGTAATGTAGAGAACACAACAGATAAAATAGGCATTACTGCATTTAGCAACTGGAACCTATGAAGTCGTTACCTCCCCTTGACTTAATTTACCATAAAGAACTCTGTCACTTTCCACTCCAGATGAAAAGTGAAATGATAATAATGATCAGTCCTTAAATTTCTAACAACAAAGGAAAAAAACACCTGGCACCATAAACATTCTAAGAGCTTCCTTCTTCACATTGTTAGTCTTCATTGCAAAAACTTATTAGGAATACTGAAGAGCTATTATTAAAATAGCCTACAGCATAATGACAGGCTGCTGAATGAGATGTGAAGACCCACAGTAATCTAAAGCAGGGGTTCTCAACCTTTTTCTTTCTGAGCCCCCCACAACATGCTAAAAAAACCTCCACAGCTCACCTGTGCCATAGCTGGTTTTCTTCATATAAAAGCCAGGGCCAGTGTTAGGGGGTAGCAAGCAGGGCAATTGCCCAGGGCCCCATTCCATGGGGGACCCCACAAAGCTAAGTTGCTCAGGCTTCGGTTACAGCCCCGGGTGGTGGGGTCTGGGGACCCGGGCTTTCAGCCCCACACTGCGGGGCTTTGGCTTTCTGCCCTGGGCCTTAGCAAATCTAATGCTGGCTTTGCTTGGCGGAGCCCCTGAAACCTGCTGGTGGCCCCCAGGGGGACCCCAGACCTCTGGTTGAGAACCACTGATCTAAAGCATTAGCAATAAAGTACAGCTGTTTGTGTGGATTCAGGAATTCTTTCAAAGGGGCCTCTCCCCTCATCCATAGCATTTTAATTAAGACGCAGGTTGAAGCAGAAAGAGTTTTGTCTGTTATGTGCAGAAAGTCAACTGCAAGGGTTTTGAATTCAACTATCATGGAACTGCAATATGCAATACACATCAAGGAAATTGGTAATACAAACTGGATTTAGATTCCAAAGAAGAACTTGGCACCATGTTTAAAAACAATGTAGACACGTTTGCAAACTCTCTCTCGAGTTTACCTAAAGTGATGTGTCATTGACATTTGATTGCTCAATACTCTGCTAAATGCTACAGTCACTTGGCAATAATAAATTGCACCACCATGAAAGAGACCATGCCTATGTAGTGGAACAACTTGCAGGGGTTTAGCTCTAGGGATACAAGGGGTTGATAAAAGGAGAGGAGGGTAAATAGAGCAGTCCACATTGCTACATTAAGCAGTCCAAAGAGCAGAATCATGGATGTACCTTGAAAAGCTTTCCTCATGGGAGCAAAGGACCAGTTCTACTTGGGACTGCTCAAGACCAAAAAGGTAAGACACTAAGGTGATCATACGTAGAAGACATGAAGGGATGAGTTTGCTTGGGTCTAAAAATATAGAGGGAGAACCTGAACTCAAATACTAAGAAATCTCATTACTGGTCTCTCTCTACACACCTCTCTCTACCAAAAAAAAATAAAATTCCACTTCTTGCCAAATACATTCCAATATGAATATTCTTAACATTATTCTTAACACCATTCCTTAATTAACCCACCTAATAAATACATTCATCCTTGAACATGAGCTTGTTAGTTCATAAACTATTACTGACACAGATTACTTATATAGGGTAAAACAGTAAGATATTTTTACAGAAAAATAACACCTTATTTTCTACAAGGGTTTCTTATAATGTAGCTAAAAAGTTCCTTCTAATGCGTCACTGCTTAAATTACTCAAGAGTCACTCATTTTACACTGACACAGTAGTTTTAATACAGTACACATCCAGATGAAGATTATCTACTCAGATCTTTTTGTTGGTCTCGTCTTAATCGACTAGAATCATTTTCAGACTATTGTAAAATCACAGTTGAAAACCAGTAATTAAGAGGTTCCCCCCCCCCAGTCTTTTGTACATTTAATTTGCAATTGTGAAGGTCAGACGTCTCTAGAAGATTAAAGTAGGCTGAATTTCATCAGTACAACAAATTGCCTTTTTTCTTTTGCTGCACCTCCGGCTATTATGTATTGCTTCCAACTTTGTTTCTGATCCTTTGCTTCTTTGGGTGGCTTTAGAGTTTAGTTGTGATGGAATCACTGGTGTTTTGGGGGCAGTTTAAGTGAAGTTCTGTTGCACATTCTTGTTAAAAATCTCCAATAATATTTGGTAAAAAACACAAATACCGGACTACGGATGATTATTTAAATGGAAATGAAACAGTGAGCACTCTACTGTATTTATCCTGAAGCCCACACCACCAATAAAATGGCTGAATGAATATAGCAGTCTCATAATAACAACAATGCCTCCAGCCTGTTTGTTACTGACAACTAAACTATTGCAAGTTAATAAAACATTTAATATGCAAACTAGTTAATTCACACTATGCTCAGTCTGGAATGCAACTTTCAAATGAAAGTGCCCCACATTAGCTGTGTTTAGGTCCATTTCTTATGGGGAACTTGAGATTTTTTTGTCTGAAGTCTGCATATATAATTGTTGGAATGTGCCTACGCAGATATGGGTTTGCATAATTAAAGAAGTGTAAAATAATAGAATCAAGAGAGTTTGGTTTCAAACCTCTAATCTGTTGACAATTTTCTTCTTGATGGCATTCTGAGCAGCTGCATTTGTGGCAACCCGTAGTCCCTCTGCCGCTTCTCTCAGTCTCTGCTGTTGGTCTTCATTTTCAGGATTTGCTGCAGCCCCCTGCACAGGAGTTGTGAGTAAAATACAAAACTTTAAAAACTGTCCATGTCTATATATTAAAATATATGAGGAATTTAATTCCCATTACCCTCTATCTGATCAACCTGTTTTCTACAGATTAACGTCACTGTTAAGAAGAATTAAAGAAGGAAGTTTCAACAATCATCATAATTTCAGGTAGAAATTCATTGTAGGTGCAGGTTACTGCTTACCATGTTAAATATGGTGAAGAAAGCAGTCAGACTTTCAGTACATAGTCCAGCGTATTAAACCACATAGCTCCATTACTCCCCACACAATGTCAATGTAAAATATTGTTCTTCAGTGCAATATTTACTTCTGCTGGACAACTACATGTTAAAACTCCACATATAGTAGGAAACTACTATTCTGTAAATTGTGTATTATTTGTGCTCTAACAATTACAGTATTTATATAATCACAGTATTTAAAGTTCACCTTTTAATTCCCAATTTAACAAGACTTTGGTAGTTATAATCTGATTATCAGAATGCTGAATTAGGACTCAAATTTGACATGTTAGTTTTCCCCTTTTTAAGGCCTGAAAAAGTATTAGTAAGTCAAGGACATATATATCTATCAGGTCAGTAAAGTCACCAAAAGAATATGGAAAGAGTTTTGGAATCCAGAAAGAATGGATCAACTAATATGCATACTTCAACTGGACTTTTAGTTAATGTTAAAATGGAAGTTGTCAAATGCAACCCAAACGTTCATAGGCTAACCAATGGTTTCTGCTTTATAACAATTCCTATTTACAACCTACTAACTACACATAATGACTCATGTTTGTGCACAGGTATGAAGAATAAAGTTAATATTCAGTGCCTTTCAGGTTCTTTAGTTCACTGTTTCCTGGTAGGTACCTTTGCTGCTTCAACCATGCGAGCTGTAGAATCTGCCAAAAGTTTAGCCGCAGCTAGGAGCTTTTTAGAGTTGTCCATGTCAATTTCAGCCTCCGCATCTGACCTCATAGCATTGACAAGATCCGAAGTAGCTTGGGCAAGTACCCTGGCCTGCCGCACCATTTCACCTACAATATTAACAAGTTAAGTTTTGAATTTCTTCACCTATATCTAAATTTCAGTTTAAAAAATCCCCTACCTAAGACTAAAATAAAATTAGATTTTCTGAAATCCTCATTTGAATTAAAATTACAAGTAGATACTTCATTGCTCAAAAGCTTTAAACACACAGTTTTGGATCAACACAGCTAATCATGGGAAACTGGTAACATTTGACTAACAAGAAATGCTGTAGGATGAACATGCATAGCATTATGCTTATCACTAATTATACACTTAATTCTACCTACAGCCCCATAGAAGTCAACAGATGTTTTGCCACTGATTTCAATAGGGCGAGTATTTCACCCCTTCAATACTACTGATTTGTTTTCTCATAGGTGAGAAACCAGAAGTTTCCTTTTCTTGCTTCTTCCTCAAATGCATTTCAAGAAGCCTATTTTACTGAACTGTACAGAATAATGTAACACTTCTGGCAGAAGTGACTCAGTACCAATTCATTAGTAACAGTGTTAGGGTTTTAAACTTGAAAATAGGTATAAATTAAAGGGATAACACAATGCGTTTATGCATCACTCGTGGTCAAGCACAGAGGTTGAATGGGGATGTTTGTTTCTGAAGTGGATGCAGATCATTTTTAGAACACGCTTATTTTATTAATATAACTGGTACTGCACCAAACTCAAAAGCAAAGTGAATCCATTGAAGCTTCCGGTTAACTGTTTGGCTCCCTTTTTACCCCGAAGGTTAACCAAAGGCAGCAGGTGCTTAGCTCAAAAGCCTACTGTTGTGTTTAAGAAGTCTCAACAGTATATGTTCCAAAGTAGTTTTGACAGGCAAAAAAAATTTCAAAGCTTCCCATACTGCCATGGGGATTTCTCAGATACTGTAGGAAGTTAACAATGGTGTTTATGAGGAAGTGCCTTCTTAGCACACTCCTCCAGTCTGGAACGGAAGACGAATAAAAGTAACAGATTTCACTGCACCTTTACAGCTATCTTCTGACATGTAATTTTTGCACTTAAAAAAGCCCCATAGTTACCAGGAATAAAGGGTAACCCAGTAAGTGGTAAATAATGAAGAGGACAACTCACACATTTAGAACAATCTGGTTTTCTTGCTAAACAAGGTGCAAGCAAACAATATGCATTTTAATATTGCTAAATGTAAACATATACATCTAGGAACAAAGAACATAGGCCATTCTTACAGAATGGGGGACTCTATCCTGGGAACCAGTGACTCTGAAAAAGATTTTGCGATGTGGTGGATAATCAGCTAACATGAGTTCGCAGTGTGACCTTGTGGCCAAAATAGCTAGTGTGATCCTAGGATGAATAAATAGGGGAATCTCAGGTAGGACCAGAGTGTTTATTTTACCTCTATATTTGGCACCAGCGCAACTGCTACTGGAATACTGTGTCCAGTTCTAGTGCCCACAATTCAAGAAGAATGTTGTTAAACTGGAGAGGGTTCAGAGAAGATCCACAAGAATGATTAAAGGATTAGAAAACATGCTTAAAATGATAGACTCAAAGAGCCCAATCTATTTATCTTAACACAGAGAAGGTTAGAGGGTAACTTCATTACAGTATCTAAATGAGGAACAAATATTTAGTAACGGGTTCTTAAATCTAACAGAGAAACCTATAACACAATCTAAAGGCTGAACGTTGAAGACAGACAAATTCAGAATGGAAATACAACCACAAATTGTTCGAATGTGAATAGCCTATACTAAAAACATAGCATAGCACCGTGACCAAATGCATCCCTGTATTCACACCCTGCACACTACTGTAATAATCTTTGAACAAAATATGCCTTGTGAGGTATTGTTTGGAAACTAATAACTCACTGGTTAATAATATCATGGTGAAATGTGTGTATATTATTGTATATGAAATTATGAATTATATGTAAAGTTGTTAGCACACGTTCAAACCCACATAGCCCAGACTATGCAGAAGTTGTTAAACAGGTCCATCCTAAACAAAGAAATGTGTGTTTACCTCAGTTTATATATGTAGTAAACAGGGTCCTTGGGACAGCAAGAGAGAGTAAATCAGTTCCTCAAAGAGAAAGGACAAGTCAATGCCTCTAGCCAGGTGTCATCAAGGCTATCTATCAAGTGGCCATTCTTTGGCAATGAAGGGGGGCAGGAACAGATCGATCTGCATTTTAGGGAACCTCTTTCACTATGAGAATGTCTGTTTCCTCAGCAGCTGGAGGGAACTTTACCTCGGGATGACACTCAGGAAAACACATTTCAAAGGGTGATTGGATTATGAAAGTGAGGGGCAAAAACACCCCAGGTGTCATCTTTCTTTCTCTCCGTATCTCTCTACCTCTCTCGTTTTACCTAAGATGACAAAGAAACCATCCCTTTCACTTTCAGAAAGGTCCAGGGGAGGATAGCTCAGTGGTTTGAGTATTGGCCTGCTAAACCCAGCGTTGTGAGTTCAATCCTTGAGGGGGCCATCCTGATCTGGGGCAAAAATCTGTCTGGGGATTGGTCCTGCTTTGAGCAGGGGGTTGGACTAGATGACCTCCTGAGGTCCCTTCCAACCCTGATATTCTATGACCCTTTACAGGGGCAACAGACATATAATATCTGAAGTACGTAGGGCCAGACAGTGCAGAACACTGACTGGAGTGTTGCTGACAGGCTGCTGCGGTCAGAGCTGTTGGACCAGGGCTGCAGCTACACACAGACTGGGAATGACAACAGCAAGGCATCATGAGGCACCCCAGGTTGCAGGGCAGGTGATGACACAGCCTCTCACTGCTCTGGACTGTGCCCTTGAATGTGACAAGCATCGCATGCATGTATGGCTGTGAACTGTATATAAACACTATCCAAGGTTTCTGTAATCCTCTCTGCTAGGAGTCAAGACATGAGATAAAATATGGTTTATATGTGGCACACAGATAGTTCACACAACATATACACATGCAGGAAAGCACACTAATTAAGCCATAATTTTATGTGTCTTATTCTCTTAATGTCATTGAGTAAAAGGTTTAGGATACTGTACTACAGGGCAAGGGATGGATTAATTAATGATATTTTTTTATTTGCTCTGTATCTGCTTGGCCTTACCTTACTCTGCAGCAATTTCTCACCAAAAACATCATCTTAGTGCTAAAAATACCTCAAGAATTTGCCATACCTATCTCATCTCACCCTTATGTCCTAACCCAAACATAGCACAATTGAAAAGAGAGTCAATTTAAAGCTCAAACATCTGAAAAATTTCATCTCCTATGTTTATTCATACCAAAGATAACTATAATGGGGAGTTGTTCCACATTGCACAGGTAAAAGCTCTAATAGGTTAACATTTCCGTGTTAACCGATTAAGAGTGAGTTTCCTGTGTTTGGGTGGATATGTAGCACAAGGAGTAAAACATTTAAAAACAGGATAATGTGACTATGAACCCACAAACATCAGAAGGGGATTCTAGAGAAGTTTTTAATAACAAACTCCTTGAAATCTTTAATTGACTAGATTTCAAGTAGATGGTGTCCCTGTAATTACATCATAACAATTCATAATGCTCGCTAGTTAGAATAGTTTGGTCTCAACATTTCACGTTTCTATAACGGAGTTGGATATCAAGCTCATCAAACATTAGGCCCCTGCTTGGTTTGGCTCCAACGGCCATGTTCTTTAAACAAAGAGCTTAAAGGTTCAAAAGCTACACTATAAAAGCCAAGCACATAATGAAAACAAAATTCTTGCCTGCTAAGTCTGGTCAGGTAAATAAATCTTTAGGGAGCTAATTACTGGCAAAGAATAAAATAGCTGATTGAGCACTTTAACAGGCTGTATTCACATTTAGAGATACAAAACTGCTATAACATTTGCATGATGTGAAGCAGTGCAACACAACCAGCAAGACATTAGACATCATCCCCTGATTTTCCAGGCACGATACTGGTTGTGTTAGCAGAGCTCCATATGCATCCATTATATAATTTAGGAACCCTCCTTCCCCCAACACACACTTACGGGTGCTTTAATGATTTAATATTGTGGTTAGAATGACTGCTCATGGGAGCCCAAGCCTATAGGCACCACAAGCATTAAGGATTTCTGATTTGGTTACTTGAAACGGGTATATGTCGGAGGGAATTTGAGTCAGATGAAAGTAATATCCCCATTAGAGAGAGTATGAAGATAAAGCAGCTCACCAGCATCCCCCATCGAACTGAAGATACTTTCAGTGACACACATGATGGTATCCGTTGCCTGGTCATAGCGTCCAATGGGCTCTCCCCTGCTTCCAAACTGACGGACGTGCTGCAAGAGGTCATTCAGGGCCTGGCTGACTACACTGGCTGCTGCACTGACCTGCTTCAGCAGCTCAGAGTCATCTGTGGCAGCCTGACAGGCTCTGACACAATTCTCCACCGAACGATCTACCAGTTTTCCAGCCTCGATCAGCTGTTCCTGGCATACGGGAGAGCTGATAGTGGGGCTCACAACCTACATTGAGAGAGAACACGGTGTTTAGAAAAGATTTAACAGGCCAGAAGTTACCAGCCCACTGCTAAAAGGTGACACATCCGTCTCCTTAGCATTCAGAAAACAGCTTATTCACCTACTAACAGTTGCCACACCACAGCATGAGGTACTGCAGTTATTTTCTACTGTAAGAAAAGAGATTAGTAATGTATATCATACCACAGCATGGGAACGTCTGGTAAATGATTACCACTGGAGGCTATCAAAGGGTTAAAAATGCCCTTGCCCTTTTAAGTTAAGACTTTTTTGGATTACTGAACAAATGGAGAAATGGAGAAAGTTGGTTCTGAATGGCAGATATGAGGCAGATTCTGGCAAGATAGCTGCAGTCATTTCACACAGCTCTGTATCCTAGAACTTCACTTGAAGAAAGCTTTGTGATCCTTTACTGAAGTTTAATTAAAGTTGGTACTGCAAAGCCTTCCACTGTCAGCCAATATTTTGCTAAAGCCAAAAATAACTCCTGGAAAAATAGATAAGAAAATTGCGTGTCTGAAAGTACAAACTACCAAGCTGAGCGACCCACCATGGATGTGCTCTAATAATGCAACAGATTCAATCCATATCATTCAGGTATGTCAAGTAAGTTACAGGCAGAGGAAAGAAGTTGGATGGGTGTTTTTCCACAAAAGAAAAAAAAAAGACATTGACTGCCTTGTGCCATCCTGTGGAAATTTAAAAGCAGTCACAACATCACATCCAGTTAATGATCTTACATATTCATTATACAAAGCCCAGCAGCCACAGCAATGAAGTACAAAATACTGGAAATTGAATACCACAAATTGGCTATTAATTTTATTATAATCCTCTTGGGTGTTCAACAATATTTGAACGCTCATTTTCCAACAGCAATTAACCCTAAGAAAGCCAACCCCGCAGATCACAAATATTTTGTATTTTCATATGCTAAAGCTTTTAAGTTTTAAGATGAAAACAGTAACATTTCTCCAAACAGAGCCACATTGAACACAGTGGTTCTATCTGAGATTTTGCTCTGTGGATCGGAGCTCCTTTGTATTTTCCTTAGGCCAACTCTCAATACACAGGCAAAACTGATGGGTCTCTCTTTGTTCACATCAGAAACTGTTAAATGATGCAAAAGCACATAAATCTGAACACAAACCTTTCAGCAAACTTGGCTTGAATTTCAGTTATGATGAAAATAATGCAGGTGAACGTGTGCTGGTTATAGGTTTTGTTAAACATGTCACGTAACTGTACAACAAGCTGTGTTTCTCAGAGTAATATTTTCAGCATTTTTATCAATATTAGCAATACAGTAGGCCATATCAGTTATCTACGGACCTTCCTCTGGAATAGCATGGCAGCACTTCATATTCTAAAGGCTGCCCTTTGATGTTCAGTGTAATCTAACAAGAAGCCAAACCACAAACACACTAATTAGCAATTATTTAATAATGATACACTAGAGAAACGTCTAGTTTGGGCTGGCCCAAAGGGGAAACAAAAGAAGGAAGGACATGCTTCATTAAATAATCACTGCCACTGACAGCCAAGTTGTGAAATGCTCACAGCAGCAGCAATCAACACCTGCAAGAGAGGGCAACTGAGAAACAAGGCACTATCCAAGGTGTCTTGGGGACAAAGCCCTAAATATCTTTGCATAGTTTTATCTTTTTGTAGACGCTCTAACTCCAGGATATTCAAGGATAACTGATTAAATCATATCAACAATACACCCAGGGATGATTGCAAACAATGAGTGTGTAACCTACTGAAACAATGCATTGCCCCTTTCACGAACCCCATTAGCCTTACCTTGGCACATGCCACAAGCTGAGAGGTGGATAGTGCACATTGCGTAGCAGCAGCAATAACCCTGTTCTGCAGGACCGTATCCTCAGCAACTTGAGCCACATTCTTAGCCTTCAACACCAACATGGCAGCAGCATTTGCAACAGCTTTGGCAAGACTCATCAGTACATCCTGGCAAAACAAAGGACAAAACTTGACCTAAGCAGTCAGAAATACTCATTAGCGTCAATATTTTGGATTCCTTAAAATTAAACTAGAATATTCTGATTTTAAGAAGACTCAAAGCATCTGCAAAGGGGAAGTTATGTTAGATTCCCAGTGAAACATTTCTATGTATTATTCAGAAATGTTCTTTGTTATACATGGCCTGTTTACAGGGTCGAAATGCTTTCTACAAACAGGTTTCATAATCTGTGTGAATAGATCACCTTTTGGGAATGGGTAGAACTGCACACTTTGGATTTGTGATAGCCAAATGCAAGATATTGACTCCATACCACAAAGTATATTGAAATGCAATTTAGAGCTGTAATCTCAGTGTAGACATGTGGGAATGCATCACTGTAAGAACATGTGACGTTAGTTACTAGATATGCACACTCAAAACCTGAGTTGATCTCACTGGGTAAGTGGTGATCGACAGCCATATGTTTTACCTAAGGTAAAGTTGAAGATTTCAGATCTCAAAATGATAATTAATTATGGGCAGGTATGTGACACTGCATATTCAATACAAAGTATGCACTGTATAGAAAAGCAAAAGAAAATGGCACGGCAACCTTAATTTATAAAGGGGTGCAAACAGTGTGGCTGGGGGCTATCCATTTGCTAGTACAGTTTTCTTTTACGCTATAAAACATTGGCTCCAAGCTGTAATGCCTCAGAGGCCCCAGCTCCAGAAGATGTTTTCTTCTTGAAGAAAAATGCATTTGGTTGTTTGAAGCTGTAAAAGTGGTTTAATACTTGTATTGCTATAATTCAAATACACAACCTCATTTAAAATTCTGCTATCAATGTGCTTCAATTATTTTTGATACAACAGAGCCGGATTGAGACCCTCCAAAATAACCATATTCTTTTGTTAAGCAGCATGCCTTCTTGGACATTACATCAGTAGTTTTTCAATGTAATTTAAATTACCATGTTTACTAAATGCAATAGGTACTCAAGGAGAGTACTACAACCTGCTGTATCAATGCACTGGCAAATAACAACACAACACTGCTGTCTAAAGGTCCAAAAATATTGGATTTATACAATCATAACGGCTCTACCACTCACTGAAAGCATATTGTATAAGCAAATAGTACTAAAATGGTCTGAACTGCACATGAGAGAAGACAGTATGTATTTTGCACACTGGATTTTTACTATGGTCCAGGATACAATTATTTAAGTCTCATGAAATCAGACAAGTTATGGTTAAAAAAAAATTTCTGAAAGGACTAAAAGGCCAGGTAAAGGGCTTCCTCATATTGATTGAAGAGTCTAGGCTTGTCCATAAAACAAGTAAGGATGCATGGGGCTGTGATAGACATTGGACTATGAATACAACATGACTGAAACACACAGACAGTTTTATTGTTTGAATAAGTATTTAAACTGGCTATTAAGTTCTGTTGGGATATGTCTCACATACAGTATACTCTATCTGCTGTTGTAAATTACTTCCCTTTGGTTCTAAGGCAAACCTGTTCTTGACACCAAGAAAAACAATCAGAGCATATTTCTTATAGAGCATTTAACAACAATGGTTCTAAATTATTAATGGATAACTGGGGTATTAATCCACATAGGAAACTTGCTGTGTTAATTGATAATATTCATCTTCTTAAACTGGATGAAAGAGGAAAGTGTTGAGAGAAATAAAACCAAACTAAACTTTTAAACCTATTAAAGATCTGGACCAGTTCAAATTTTGGACAAAATTACAGACATCTTTTCACCTAATCAAAGTGAAATACAAAAGACTTGCATATAGACATAGGATAACATTACTGTGAACCTTACATACAGTAGCAAGCTCCACTGTGGAACTGCATGGTTCTGGCAGTGAGCAATTCACATGACCTTACCTGAAATCTTTCATCAGTTTCATTCTCTCCTATCTGTCTCAGGAGCTCCCCACTGGCTTGCCCAATGCTTCCAGCTGCAGTTAAAACTGTTTGGCGAGGCTACAAAACAGGTTAATGAAAAGCAAATACGTTTTTCTTTAACTTTGTAATTCTCTCAAGACACCTTTGTTAACCACATTACTGTATACAGGGTAATGCCACTGAAACCTCTACTCAAGATACCTCTTGGAGTACTCTTACTTTTCCGTATTCCTACTTAATTTATCCTGCAGCAGCTTAATGACACATGTATCAATATGTTGCTGACTGTGAGAAGAAATCTGATCAGCTTTAATACACATCATCATAGCAGCTGAAGGAAAGGTATGTGTTGGACAGCTTTTATTGCAATCTGCTTGGAAGCGGTCACAGATTTCTGGTTTTGCCTTAAAACTGCGAAGATCCAGGGCAAACGGACAGCAGACACAAACAGACCAGATAGTCTGAAATATTAAATTCTGTCTTGGTCAGTACAATTTCCTATTTCCATAAAACTTTGATGGAGACCGTAGCTTCATTCTCCTTTTATCTGTTGCTACATGCAACCCTGATATTAAAGACAAAAAAAAATCAGGTACCAACCCCACTTACTTCCGTAGTAACTTGTAATTGAGTTTTTATAGTATTTGAGAGAAGAGAAAAAAGTGGTAACACTTTTTTCAAACACTTCCAATAAAAATACAGAAGGGAATATTACTGTGTATTCAGATTGCCTCAACTTAAAAAGTAAAAAATCAAAACTGCCTCCCCACAACAACAAAAAAAAATCCTCCCACAAATAAGAAATGAATAGAGGAGGTGGCAGATAAAGAATATACAGATCAAGATTTTTAGGGTTGAATCAATTTCCCCATCTCTGCTTCTAGAGTTCACATTACCAAGTTAGCCCCGCAACCACTCAAATATGCCCCTCATGACTGGTTGGCATCTTAATGGGGCTGTTTGCAGTTGGCACTGTGCCACAGAGCAGAATCAAAGCCAGTGACTTGATTTTTCAATACTAGTCAGATAGCAGAGTCTTGTCAGTGGCCACCCGAACGAAGGCTTTGCAAACAACTTGTGAAAATCTACTTCTTATAAATAGCATTATAAATACATGCGTCGCTTGACAACAGATAATGCATACAACATCAAACACTGAACCTGGGCCATTTACAGTATAAGGGCATGACTGGATACAACAGTGTGGATACAATATAGGGAAACAGCTGACTTAGGTATGAAAGAGGAAACAGATTGGGTGAACATTAACTGGGAGACTGTTCTAGGATAGAGGTGCCGCACTTAAAGACATGAAGTCAGAAGTATGTGGAGGACAGAAAGAAAGCAGTCAGGAGATGTGCTTGAATAGTCTCTTGGGGATTATAGGGGAAACAGTGTCAGGAAAGGGTTGGGAAGACACATAGCCTGGAAAGAGCCATTCTGGTTAATTGAATAAATGCTTTATACCCAAACACTTTAATTGAAGGTAATGCATTTAAGCCAAGGAAAGCCTGTGAAAGCTCACTACTTGTGTCCATATTCTCACCTCTCCTGAGGTCGGCTGCACCGCTTTCAGCAAGTCTGAGACAGCACCTGCCAAAGTCCGAGCAGCTTTCAGGAGGTCCTCCCCACTTCCAACTTCATCATCCATTAGGGCAGCAAGCAGTTTCACACCCTTGGACATCTCAGTCAGGTTAGAAGAGATGGTTGTAATTGCACATCCCACAGCCGTGTAATCAGTGTCAACTGGGTCACCTGTATAAGTGAAGCGAACAATAAGTGCAGAAGCAAGTAGTACAGCACAAGTTGGTTTCTGGTCAGACAATTAGGAGTAAAACTGAAAGGTGTAAAGAAGACTTGGCAACATAATTCAGGCATCATTTTGAAAATATAGCATCTACTATCCACTCTTCCTGCCCATAGATATGATATATGTATGTTCTAATGGAATATTTTCTCTTCACAACTGTCCAGGTAAGCAAAAAACCCACAATTTCAGTTACCTCTCCCATATTCACTATATGGAGGGACCCAAGGAAATGCAGTATTGAACACTAGTTGCCTTTGAACATCTTATACCTAACCAGAGAAAAACTGAAAAACTGTGTAAGACACAGGATCAGACCGACCAGAACAAGAGTGGAGGGATAACTCAGTGGTTTGAGTATTGGCTGGCTAAACCCAGGGTTGAGAGTTCAATCCTTGAAGGGGCCATTTAGGGAACTGGGGTAAAAAAAATGTCTGGGGATTGGTCCTGCTTTGAGCAGGGGGTTGGACTAAATAACCTCCCGAGGTCTCTTCCAACCCTGAGATTCTATGATTCTAAGCCATTTGTCCACAAAACTAAATATCCTGGCTCTAGGAGTGGCTAATAAATGATACTTCAGAACACCCATTTTACTCTCAATTACCTGAGGCAAGTAAAATATTAGGTTTTATCTTTATCAGGGGAATGTGAATAGATTCTGCGCGAACCCTGGTAAAAAACAGACAATATGGTCTGTTTCCGTCATAAAGACCATTTGTGTATTTGGAGGAAAACATATTCCTGAACATCTCCTGGGCAGCCTCCATCTTGTTGGCAGCCTGGCAAAGTCCAATCCCTATAGTTTACCTGCTGTGAGGTTAACAACAGAGGCAGTTCCTGCAGTGATAGCATCAACCTGAGAGTGAATTTCATGTTTTGATTCATCAACTTTGTTCTGAACCCATACCCTCGATGCCTAGAAAGAAACAACATCAGAGTATTAAGGACTGCAATGCCATGCTACAAGTGAAACAAACTCAAGATAAGGTAATAGGTAAAGTTTTTTACAGGCCCTTGATTCTTTCAGAAGCCTTTTAAATGAAGCAGATGGCATCAGCTAAGCTTTTAGGCTGAAATAAGAGTTTTTCCTTACAGTAAATGCTAGATCATAGGTTGACAGCTCTGATTTCTGGGTGAATGCCATAAATACGGTGTCAAAATGGTGCACAATGGAGGACCACACAACATCATCTGGTTCATCATGGGGACTCACCAATCTTATTGGCTCTACTCTACCCCAAAATTGGATCCAAACTGGTGTTCCAAAGCTGACAGGCTCCATATCCCATTAACAATTACAGCCAAGAAGCCACGTAAGAATATTTAAACAGACAGGCTTGAGCCAAAAATTTCTAGAGCCAAAAATAGGTGAGAAACCTTGAGATTATGACAGGATTACACCCACCCTTCTTTAGGATCATGAGCTATCGCTACACAAGCTGTGCCCTCTTCAGCAACTTGGTTTTGCTTTACAGCCACTCCTTCAACTTCTCCCCTTAGGGGTTACTTACTACAACAGTCCAAGCGGCAGTTTCCCCCTGATTTACTGGCTCAAGTTTTTCCCAGTCACACACATGTAGAGCCATTAAAGTAAATGTGATTGCAAAGGTGTGCAGGAAGGGACAACTGGGTCCACAGTGTATAGCCTCAGAAGGTTAATATGAATCAAACAGAACAAGATATTCTTACACAGATTCCTTAAAATAAACAAGGATTTTCATCTTATTTATAAAGCTGTTGAGATATAAATCTACATCCAGGGACAATGAATAAGCTCTGAAATAAATAACTCAAGCCGTTTAGATGAATCCCTATAGGGATCACATGAATTAACTCACCATATCTTGTCCTAGAGGTGGTAGGTTATCAACTTCATTGAGGTCGGACTGTGCCTGCTGAACAGCATGCATACTAGTATTAATAGTCCCCATCAAGGCCTGCTGTGCTGAGGTCTGTGAAATAGACAAGGAAAATTAGTGTCTGCCAAGCTGCAAGTGATGATTTAGGTGAATCTGAAATGTTTTCTGGTATACACTAAGTAAATGAGATTAAATCCTTAAACTTGTGTAAATGGTGAATTTTACTTCGATTGCTCTGTTTCTAGTCTCCTCCTGGGTCATACAGAAAGAATGCTTGTGCGGGTATGAATGGTATGGGTTTGCCAGAGACCCTGAATGGGCAGGTTGGTTTCTAAGCATTACACTAGTGCTCTAGATAGGACAGTGAAAAAAAAAAGCAGCCGATACACATCATTGTCAATGTTAACAGGTCCAATTGCCAGATCCAAGACAGCACTTATTAACTAGCTTCCTATCTCCTCACTGTCTTTGATTCTCTTCTTTAAGGAACCATGAAGCTGAATGTATTAAGTAGTGGCTAACCTACGGCAGCTCAGAAACTTCCAGCATTAATGGACCATGCTAGGAGCACCTGGCTCCCAGATGCACGTCTTTGGGCCCAAACCTGGAAGAGGAATCCTGAGAAAAGATTGGAAAGGAAGCGACAGCCAAATCCAAGCAACTTCCCAAGGTACTTGTCTGCCCTATTTCAAACTTGTACAACTTTGGGAAACTTGATCAGCTCCCATGCAGGAGATGAAAACTGGATGAGCTTCTTTAAGCAGGGGAAAGCTTTTCAGTACAGTAACTCTTTGCTATTAATTGAGAACACGAACTCCCCCCAAACCGCAGCAGTGTCACAGGAACTGCGAAATCCTAGAAACTTCATGTAGGAAGACAAAGTTTTTGCTGATAGGACTGACCTGTCTACTGCGCACCTTGTTTCTGGAACAATTTATGTGCTTTCCACACTGCACATAAAACTATTATTAGAAAAGGCATTCATGCTCCATGCCACATTTTGGGTATGTCTACACTACCCACCGGATCGATCTATCGGGGATCGATGTATTGTGTCTCGTTCTAGACGCGATACATCGATCCCCGAACACTCTCCCCGTCGACTCCAAAACTCCACCAGGGCGAGAGGTGGAAGCAGAGTTGACAGGCGAGCGGCGGACGTCGATCCCGTGCCGCGAGGACGCAAAGTAAGTCAATCTAAGTCGATCTAAGATACGTCGACTTCAGCTACGCTATTCTCGTAGCTGAAGTTGCATATCTTAGATCGATCCGCCCCAGTGTAGACCAGACCTTTGACAGAGCAACTCAAGGACTTCTCTACTTCTAGACAGAGGGGATCGTTTTTGCTAATACTGTGTTAATTTGCATAAATCTTTCATAAACAGAGCTAAGGGTAAGCTAATATTAGAACACAAAGGGCGGAGAAGAAACTTACAAGCAAATATAAAACTGGAGCATGCTGACCAGTAACGTTTGAGCCAACAGGGGGTAATATAGATTTAACCATGGGTGTATCCTCATTGATTTCCATTGCTACGGTTTTAGTTTGAGTCTGAATTTATCTTCCTAGTTCCCCCCGGACTGGCAGAAACAGCTGAATATCATGTTTTAAGATTTTTATTATCTAACAATGCAACATGATCACTCAGACATTTCTCTGATTCAGTCTCAAGGCTATTTAAAATATTTTGCTATTCTCAGTTATATGTATTGCAAATATTGCAAAAAACTGGATTTTTCACAATCAACATGCCCACTATTAATGTAAAAAAGTACCAGTGTCTTTTTGACATGAGTTCTGTGAATGTGAACACGAGTTTTGAATTTACTTCCAGGATAGCATCATCAGCTTCCTGGAATTTGATACCCCATTAGCTTCATCAGGAGTAATTCTAAAATCAAACTGACAGCTATGTGATACGGGTGCTGCAGAGCTGAAGGCTCTGAAGTGGTGTGGGATGAGTATGTATTGTGATATGCATTATCTACTGATGAGTAAATTAATATTCTTCTGAATTATGCTGCTATGATATTATGAAAATTTGCCCTATTGTTAGGGTATTTAGAGGATATGTATAGGCCTTCATTAATAGATCCTTTAAAATTAAATGAATGGTCTTAGTCAATACACGTTTAAAAACTGGTAGACACAAAGGGTAACTTTTACAGTTATAGTTGTACAGAGAAATTAAAATTATATTAAAATGACTGTTTAATAAAGTTAGCTTAATATTCAAGTCTAGTGGCATTATATATGGTATATCCTCGGAGCTAGCAACAGACTTCATAGGAATATCCAAAGCAGAAAGTGATGCCTAGATAAGTGATTTTTTTAGAACAATGTAAATAGATACATATTGTATTTTTCATACAATACCACTTGCCCTCATCAACAATATTTAGCCTTCCTACTCTCTTTCCCAGCCCATATCTGACAGTTTTATAACTACTTTAAGAAAAGTTTTAAGGCAAAGAGGGGGGAGTAAAGAGGTGGACTACGACTATGTTACTCTGTGTGTTTCAAGGAAATTGAAAGTGTGCAGTTTAACAGCGAGTCAGCCAAACAGTGCAATAAAACAACACAGACAGCCCCCAGCCCTTATCTAATAATGGGGTGTGTGCACATACTTATTTCAGACCACTCACAGCACACGCTACATGTGCTGGTTTCCAAGGACATTATGAAACAAACACGTTGCTCACCAGGGGAGGCATGTGGCCTCTGTGCATTTGCCCAATCATGACTTGTTGCTGGGGAGAAGGCATGCTGCCAAAATTGTAAGTCTCCGGGCCACTGGAGCCTGAACGCATCACAGCAGGCAATGCCACCGAGCCATGTTCTACCTTCCCAGTTCGGTTGAACTGCTGCTGCAAGATGGTAGATCTGAAAAGGGAATGCACATTAGAACATGGCAGCGAACAGCGAGCAGTTAACTGCAGAGTTTCTGTGGGAGTTTGGCCTGAGAGAAGAGTGGTGATTTTGTGTTCTGTTCAGAACAGAGCACAAAATCACTACCAGAGTGATTTGTTCCAAGTATGTGGCTTGATTCAGTGCTTGCTGATATCCCTTAGTTTGGCTAGGTTAAAAAGCTAGTCATTAGCGAACACTGGAGCAGTGAACAGCTAGCGGCAGCTTCTGTGGGAGGGAGTTGGGGAAGGGTCCCCCAATTTCTCCCCCCCTCCCCCAGGAATAGGGTCTAGGAAAATAACACAATGATGGCTACTGAGGCAGCACTAGAAGTGACCTGAGGAGAGGAGAGAAAGAAGATGGTCAGATGCAGAAACTGCTGATGCACATCATCTTTGAGGGGGTATCCGATGGAAACTACTTATGCCTGACAGAACTCATGGTAGAGAAGTTCAGTGATTAGATATACAGCTGGAGACAAAGAGGACATTCAGACAGGGATTTGAAGGAGAGGAGACAGGCGCTGGTACAGGCAACTCAAGATTTGAAGACACCTGCTGAACAAAAGGACCTGGGGGGTGACCCATGGAAGAATATGACCATGAAGGACAAAGCAGAGGGAGAGACCAGCTAGCGGTGATGAAACTGAATTTGCTGCACTGGGGAATGAGGAGGAGAAACAGGCAGAAGATGGGGTGGCAAGGAAGAAAAGAAGGTAAGCCAGTCCCTACAGCAGAGAGGAAGAGATGACAGAGATAGCCAGGGACCAGAGCCTAAGGAAATATGAGGGTGATGTACAGGGGACTGAGAGAGAGAACGTAAAATAAATTCATCCCAACACCAGGAAGAGACAGGTTTATGTGACTGGGGACTCCATACTCAGAAGAATCGACAGACCAGATCTAGAGAACCAAAGAGAGTGCTGTCTAACAGGAGCAAGGGCACAAAATGTGGACGTGAGGCTAAAGAAGATACTGATAGAAGTGGGGGGAAAAATCCACTGATTGTGCTGCATGTCAGGACGAATGACACTGCTGGATTCCCATTGGAATGGATCAAGGATGACTAGATGTGGCTGGGAAAGACGCTTAAAGAAGTGGAAGCTCAGGTGATTTTCAGCAGAATGTACTTCCAGTCCCTCGAGAAGGTGGCAAAGGCATGATAAGATAATGAAGATCAACAGATGGCTCAAGGACTGGTGCTATGAGGAAGATTTTGGGATGATCGAACATTGGGAGGCATTCACAGAAAGAAGAATCTTCTCGATTGATACATCAAATAGTCAAGTGGAATCTATTAATCTTATGGGATCAAGATGGGCAACACTGATAAGATGAGTTTTAAACTAGGAGGTGAGGGGAAAAGATTGGGAGAGACTCATGAAATTTCCACCCTTGACCTCAACACACAGGAAGAGGAATATCAGTTAAATAAAGACAGAGTAAGGGATAATGGAACACCACAAAACGAGAAAACTGGGTGAGGTCCGAGGGAAACAACTGAAAGGCATTTACATGAATGCAAGGAGCCTGGACAATAAATGGAGAAACCAGAACTACTGGTGCAAGAGTTCAGACCAGATATTATAGGGAATACTATACATGGTGGAACAGTACTCATGCCTCGAATACAGGTATTGTAGGGTATGTGTTATTTAAGAGAGAGCTAAATAAAGGTAAAGTTGGAGTAATATATATAATTGAAACAGTAAATTGTAAAGAAATATGAAGTGATGGTATGGACAACACAGCATCTTTTTGAGTCAAAATCACTTTGGGGAAGGATTGTAAAAGAGGTTCTGCTGAAGTAGTGTTAAGGTCTGCTATAGACCCACACGGTCAAACTAGGATATGGATAGTGATCTCTAATATTATTACAGAGATAAATACTTTTGGGAGTTGGGTCATAATGGGAGGCTAACTTCCCAGATACAGATGGGAGAATAAATATTACTTAAACTGCTAGGGCCCAGTTATTCCTGGATGTGATAGGTAACAGTTTTCTTCATCAAATCATCACTGAACCAACAAGAGGTGATGTAATTTTAGACTTTGTTTTAGTAAGTAGTGAGGACATCACAAAACAGCTGGTCATAAGAAATAACCTTGGACTGAATCATCACAAGTTGATTCTGTTTACATTAAATCAAAGGACAGTATAAATGAGGTCACCAAGCATGGCTTTTGATTTCTAAAGGGAAGACTTTGGATATTAGGGAATTAGTTAAATAAGTCAGCTGGACTGAAGAGCTCAAGGACTTGCATGGAGAGATGACTTGCAAATTCTTCAAATCAACTATACAAAAACTATCTGAAATTCACATCCCAAGAAAGGGAAAAAACTTGTAGGGAAAGGCTCCAGACTCAGCTGGAAGAATAACCACCTCACAAAGGTTATTAGGAGTAAGCAGAGAGTTTATAGGGCAGTGGTCGGCAACCTGCGGCCAGTGGGTTGCCCTCGGCCCATCAGGATAATCCGCTGGCGGGCCGGAATCAGTTTGTTTACATTAAGAACAGGAGTACTTGTGGCACCTTAGAGACTAACAAATTTATTTCAGCATGAGCTTTCATGAACTACAGCTCACTTCTTCGGATGCATAGAATGGAACACACAGACAGGAGATATTTATACATACAGAGAACATGAAAAGGTGGAAGTATGCATACCAACAGGAAGAGTCTAATCAATTGAGATGAGCTGCTATCAGCAGGAGAAAAAAAACTTTTAAAGTGATAATTAAGATGACCCATAGAAGGTGTGAGGAGAACATAGAGAAATAGATTCAATTAGTGTAATGACCCAACCATTCCCAGTCTCTGTTTAGGCCTAAGTTAATTGTGTCTAATTTGCATATTAATTCAAGTTCAGCAGTCTCTCTTTGGAGTCTGTTTTTGAAGTTTTTTTGTTGCAAAATTGCCACCTTCAAGTCTGTCACTGAATGGTTAGAGAGGTTGAAGTGTTCTCCCACTGGTTTTTGAATGTTATGATTCCTAATGTCAGATTTGTGTCCATTTATTCTTTTGCGTAGAGACTGTCCGGTTTGGCCAATGTACATGGCAGAGGGACATTGCTGGCACATGATGGCATATATCACGTTGGTAGATGTGCAGGTGAACGAGCCCCTGATGGCGTGGCTGATGTGATTAGGTCCTATGATGGTGTCACTTGAATAGATATGTGGACAGAGCTGGCATCGGGCTTTGTTGCAAGGATAGGTTCCTGGGTTAGTGTTTATGTTGTATGGTGTGCGGTTGCTGGTGAGTATTTGCTTCAGGTGGGAGGCTGTCTATAAGCGAGGACTGGCCTGTCTCCCAATATCTGTGAGAGTGAGGGATCATCTTTAAGAATAGGTTGTAGATCTCTGATGATGCGCTGGAGAGGTTTTAGTTGAGGGCTGTAGGTGATGGCTAGTGGAGTTCTGTTATTTTCTTTGTTGGGTGTTTATGTGTTTACATTGACCGTCTGCAGGCACAGTTGCCCGCAGCTCCCACTGGCTGAGATCAGTGAACCGTGGCCACTCAGAGCTGGGGGCAGCTGTGCCTGTGGACGATCAATGTTAACAAACTGTTTCCGGCCCACCAGCGCATTACCCTGAAGAGCCATGTGCAGCTCATGGGCCGCAGGCTGCCCATCACTGCTACAGGGAATGGAAAAAAGGGTTGATTAGCAAAGAAAGCTACATCATGGAAGTTAGAAAATGTAGGAGTAAAGGGAGAACTGCTAAAAGTCAAGCTGAAATAGCCCTTGTCAAGGAAATTAAAATAAATAAGATGAGATTTTTTAGTTATATAAATAACAAATGGAAGTCGTGTTGTGATCGGCGCAATCTATACAAGGGCTAAAGGACTGATCGACCAAGGTGATCAAGGTGATAAACAACAAGAGAATAAGGACCAATGAAGTTGGGCTGCTATGTAGTGGAGATTATCTTTAATCTCAGTATGACTCAAAAATTAAATGAATACTTTGCCTCAGTTTTCAATAACAATGCTAATATGAAACATGTGCATGAAGGCAGGACATCTGATGGAAATTAGTATCTAGAAAGGGAAATTATCACATCTGAGGTGGAAGAATAAATTTAAAGAGCTTAATGCGCTCAAATCGGGGAGTCCGGATAGTTTCCATCCCAGAATACTGAAAGAACTGACACATGAGATTGCTAGTAGTGTAGCAAGGATTTTTAATAAATCTATCCATTTGGGGGTAATACCATATGCCTGGAGAATAGCTATCATACCTATATTTAAAAAAAGGGGCAAAAATAATTCAGACCATCACAGACAAAGTTTTAGAGCAGTTGTGAGAGAAAGAATAATTAAATTCATAGAGATGAATTGTAAAGGGGATGTAATGCAACATGCATTTACCAGACTAACCTGATTTCGTTTTTTGAGTAAATAACCAATTTTTAGATAAGGGAAGTGCAGTAGGTCTAATATACTTAGACTTCAGTAAAGCAGTGGACGTGGTATCACATGGGAAATTATTAGTGATATTAGAGATGATAGGGATCAGTGCAAACATGTAAGGTGGAAAAGGAATTGGCTAAAGAGAAGGCAATACGTTGTGCTGAAAGGTGAATGATCAAACTGTAGAGCGGTTACTTCTGTAGTTCCTCAAGGATCGATCTTGGGACAAATCTTATTCAATATTTTTATTAATGACCTTGGCACAAAATGTAGGAGTGCTAATGAAATGGGCTGATGATACCACGTTGGAAGGCATCGTCCATACAGAGGAGAATTGAAATATTATACAGGAAGATTTGGATGGCCCGAAGACTGGAGTGCCAGAAACGGGAGAAAGTTCAATAGTATAAAGGGCAAGGTAATGCACCTAGGGTCTAATAAGAAGAATTTTTGCTACAAGCTGGGGGCTTATCAGTTGGCGCGACAGAGGAGGAGAGAGGCCTGTGTGTGTGGATCAATCACAGGATGACCGCTAGCCACCCCAGTGATGTGGCTGTGAAAGAGACAAATGTGATCTTACGATGTACAAGACATTTCCAGTACAGACAGAAAAGTATTAATGCTGTTATACAAGGCACTGGTAAGACCTCATCTGGAATACTGTGTACAATTCTGGTCACCCATGTTCAAGAAAGATTAATTTAAACTGGAACAGGTGCAGAGAAGAGCTACTAGGATGATCAGGGAATTGAGGGCCTCTCGGAAACTGGAAGAGCTGGGCCTGCTTAGTCTCGCAAAAAGAAGACTGAGAATGGATGTGATTGCTCTCTATAAACATATTGGGGATAAATACCAGAGAGGGTGAAGAGCTATATAAGCAAAAGGAGAAAGTTGGCACAAGAACAAACGGATATAAACTGGCCATAAACAAATTCAACCTGGAAATTAGAAGAATATTTCTAACCATGAGAAGTGTGAGGTTCTGGAACAGCCTCTCAATAGGAGTTGTGGGTCAAACAACTGAATTAGCTGGACAAACTTATGAGCGCAGTTGTATGATGGGGTTGCTTGTGACTTCTGATACGTCTTATGTTCCTAAAATTCATGCTTCAGGGTTTCAGCTAGCCACCTGCAGGGGGTCAGGAAGGAATATCTCCCTCAATGTATTTTGGATGAGTTCTGCCCCCACCCCCATTTCCTACCTCTGAAGCATCAGAGATGGCCACAGCTGGAGATGGGACAGTGGCCAGGGCTCTTAGGTGAAAACCAAGCATTCTCTCTCTCAGGTGTTAATCTGGCTGGTTCTTGTTCACATGCTCAGGATTTAACTGATAGCAATATGTGAGGCCGGGAAGGAATTTTCCCTAGCTCAGATTAGTAGTGACCTTGGGCGGGGGGAGGGGGGTTCGCCTCTCTCTGCAGTGAGTGAGTGGAGTCACTTAGCAGGATTATCTGGGTATATCTCATGTAATAATTTCCCTGCTATTGCAGAGGCCTTGAGGACTGATGCCCCTTGGTCCTGCCTATTCTTGTGGGCGTGTGATAGTCTAATATCCTGTGGGTCTCATTTACTTTGGTCTCATTTCCATTGTTGGGTTTAGCGTGTGGGTGCTGGATGGGGTTGATGGTCAGTGATATACACAAGGCCAGACTAGATGATCCAGAGGTCCCTTCTGGCCTTAAACTCTGTGACTCTATGAGCTCCTGTAAACTAATTCCTGGCTGCCATCCTTCCCTTTCAGTTTCTAAGCAAGGGTGCTTAAATTGGGTGAACTGCTTATATTCTAGTCACTGTGTTCTTTCATCCAACCATTTTACAAATTATTTGTATTACCAAAGACATAGTCGTATAGCAGGACCCCATTGTGCCAGGTGCTTCCAGTGTAAGTTTGCTACATCTTCTGTGTCTGACAAACCAATTATCAGTAATGCTGCTACCTGAAGAGGTGGTGAAGAAAGAATGGAATGTGTGACCTGGCTGTATTTATTGTTATGACCTCACCTCATCTCACAAAGATAAATAGCGGAGACTGGGTTACTGAAAGAAGGATCTCACAGTTTTGCTTCAACTATGCCAAAGTAGGACTATCAACTATACGAAGCCAAATGTTCTGGAGATAAATTTTCCAAGCACGCCTTAGAGTTGGAATAAAATTTGTACCCCTTCTTCCAAATTGTATGTATTTACGTTTGGCCCCTGATAGTAATTTAGCAGTCTATCAAATAATGGGATAAGACCAAGACTACAATAAGTTATCATTAATTATGGGCATCATCACTTTGCCAGATGTACTGCTCATATTAACGATCGTCTAAGCTCCAACAGTTGGAGGTGTTGGCATAATTTTTTATTTAAAGAGCAACAATGTGCTCGGAAAAAAATTGGTGTAATTTCAGTTACAGATTAACATTGTCCATGCATATTCATTTGTTACAAGTTTTGAGCTTCTAAATCTAACATTTACACTGATAGGATACATTCTGGAAGCCATTTGGAACGGGAAGTGTGAACAGGAAGCATGTGAAAACATGCACACTACGCTAAAGCTAAACATTCATGTAAGGCCACATAAAAGATCTAACCAATTCATTTCCTGTAAGCAATATGTGTAACATAAATCACAGTCAGCTCGTCACACACTGTAGAGACACTACCCTCCTTTCCCTTTGAGTTCAAAGAAGAGGCTTAAGTTAGGCCTCATTATAGCTCACATTGTGCTGAAACTGTTTCTGTTACTTAACAGTAAAGAGCCAATTGAATATTCCCTTTCCAGTGAACCACCAGCTCCGGGATCCCACACTTGACTCTTTTCAGTAACCCTGTATAATCCACTCTCCCCCCGCAATGAAATCCCAGACCCCACTTAATTTGTGCTGCACTGTGAGTCAAAGCCTCCCACCTTGTCTTTAACAGCATCTGAAAGATTAATCATTTTTCCCATATTAAACAAAACTCTGCTAATGACAGTTACAAAAAACACTGCATGCAAACCCCAATTAAAGCCATCAATTTAGCAAATGTAAGCTATCAAAAGCAAGTAAATATTCACAAACCAAACACACAGCCTTCCACTAATTCAATTTTTACAACTCTGCATACAGATTGCTACTGAGTTAGTCTCAGTTCTGTAGTCTGTGGTTCAAATCACCACAACTGTACATACATTACACCAGGGTTCGGCAACCTTTCAGAAGTGGTGTGCCGAGTCTTCATTTATTCACTCTAATTTAAGGTTTTGCGTGCCAGTAATACATTTTAACGTTTTTAGAAGGTCTCTTTCTATAAGTCTATAATATATAATTAAACTATTGTTGTATATAAAGTAAATAAGGTTTTTAAAATGTTTAAGAAGCTTCATTTAAAATTAAATTAAAATGCAGAGCCCCATGGACTGGTGGCCAGGACCTGGGCAGTGTGAGTGCCACTGAAAATCAGCTCGCGTGCTGCCTTCGGCACACGTGCCATAGGTTGCCTACCCTTGCATTACACCAAATAATAGTCTTAGGACAAAACAACAGACTTCACAACAAAGCTTAACTCTGCAGAACGGCATGGAGACAGAGTTGTTTTCTGTTAAATTACCCTGCAGTTAAGTAATTCTTCTAAGGACAGAAATATATTAAACCATATTTGGGATCAAAGAAAACTACCCACTGCTTATTAAACATTTCACTCTTACGGAAAGAGCCATTTTTCCCATTGCACAAACTCACTTCTTAGGTGACACAGATTCTTCCAACATTGTTGA
Organism: Mauremys reevesii; assembly: GCF_016161935.1. NCBI lineage: Eukaryota > Metazoa > Chordata > Testudines > Geoemydidae > Mauremys > Mauremys reevesii. Next base: position 32,472,424 of record NC_052632.1, on the reverse strand, counting down.
TTCCTCATCACCTTCAAGCCCAAATCTATCCTTACTTTGTTTCTGAAAAAAAGCAAATGTAAACACTTCTGTGGCATTTCTATTTCATTTCATTTTTTAAACTCATCTACCTTTATTTTGTCACTATTTTACACAAATTGTGTCAAGTCATCTGCATGCTCTCTTTCTCGCTCTAGTGCTACACCAGGATTTTTTGGTACTCTCATATGTGAGCAGGCACTTTGTGATAGGATACACCTCCAGGTCGTGGGTGCAGTAGACAGGAGAAAGGTCACAGAGAACTTCAGTATCCAGAGCACCTGGATAGGGAAAAGCAATCTGGGTCCCAGCACTGGTGGATTTAAGGTGCATAAAGGGAGAAGACTAACATGGATAGTAGTGCTAGCAGGCCTTGTTTCTGAATAACACAAAGCACTTGCCCCTCCCAAAAATCAGCACCACCTACTACATAGTATGTTTCATATTGGCTTAATACCACCAAGCTCAGATGGACAGTGGTGCCTCCTACCAACTCCCTCAATGTGACTCAGCAGCACAGGTACCTTCCATGCAGCAGCAAATGGGAAGCCTCAACTGTACATAAAGCTCACAGGAACTGGTGCATACAACTCTGCCACAAGGTATCTTGTATTCAAAAGCACCCACATGTGAACCAATATATGATTAATGGACACAAATGACCACCACAAGAAAAGTAACATGCCAAGTGTTACACAGTGCCAGATTCATTTCTTTATCATTATTTTCTAGAAACTTAGTTTCAGAAATGTTCATTTCTGATGTGAATTATTTACAATGTAAGGGAGGTAAATGTGCACAGGGGAGTTAAATTAGGGTGTGAATTGAGATATTCCTCATAAGCAAGTGACTGTAAAGAGGCGTGGTATGTTGTGGAAGAAATGCTGCGTCTGAAATGGATTGCTACAACATCCTTAGCTTTGTAACAGTCATTATACTGAGGCAAAGACAAAAGAGATAGCTATGTCTCTGGAGGTAGTTTAATGGGAACCCTCTTCTTTACCCATGAACAAACCCTGTTTCATTTCAATTTGATTTTAGGTGTGAGCTGAAACAGGCCATTCATTTTCAGAGCCAAGATTCTTTGAAGCTTCAACGTTATTATTTTGCTATTAGTGTAAGGGACAGTTTAAAAAAAACAAAAAAAGAGCACCTCAAGTTGCTGGGTTTCCAATCATCTACCATTGACAAGCTGCAGGGACAACATTTCTTTTCGGGCCCTCACTATGACATCAGACCCAGGCATATGGTATTATAAGGGGACGTTGTGGTAGAAAATCTACACCAGAATAGGTCATTAAAGATTCCCTAAGAATTGACATTACAAGATTTCTATATGACTGTAGGTGATAAACAGATGTGGCAGAGAGAGAGAACTCAAGCTTGACAACTGGAAACAGCATGTTTCTCATTTGAGTCATGACACAGAATGGGAGTTAGTTTGTTAACCTATTCCTATTTCACTCATTTAGAAGCTGGTTGTGTGAGCAGATTTTAAAGAAGAAATCAAAGTGGAAATCTGCACATCTGTACACTCTCAGTATATACAGAGAAGCTGCCTTAGCCTGGAATTCTACTTGTAAAACTTAGAGCAATTTGAAAAGTCAGTGACCTTTTTCCGTAACTGGTGTTCTTCGAGATGTGCTGCTCATGTCCATTCCATGTTGACCCTGTCTCTCTCTGTGGTTGACTGCCTCTACCACTAGGGAATTGGGAGCAGGGTGGGTATAAAGGTACTCATGACCACTGGATGGCCCACTTGGAGATCAGAGGAAGGAGGAGGGGGGTTTGCCAGAGGGCACTTGTAATTTTCACGACCCCCTCATGTATGGGCAAGGCTACCCTGGCCACAGCTATGGGACAGAGAACATCAAAGAGGGAGTCTGTGGGCTTCTCTAACTCCTCCACCTGGAGGCCCAGGTTGGTGGCGACCTTCTTTAACAGCTCCTGATGCGCCTTCGCATCATCCTGGGAACTGGTGGAGAGGGGGCCCCACTATAGCCTCATCTGGCGATGACAAGGAGGAAGCTGGTACCAAGGGGTCCTCCAAAACCAGAGGTGGTCCAGCAGCTTGCTCACCCACTTCCTCCTGTGCCAGCGGGGTGCCTGCAGCTGAGGCCTCTTGAACTGGAGGGAGGTGTGAGAGGGCGTGAGCTGGTCTCTCCAAAGGTCCAGATACCGAGCAGGCTGCCTGGGAGGGCTGAGTAAATCCCCATGGGTTCCATGGGTACCACTGGCTGGCCATGGAGTCTGAGGCCATGGGGCTGGCTGTGGTGCGATCAATGTAATCTGCACTGTAGGTATCGGAGCTTATCCTGCAGCTAGGGAACCGCGCTCTAAACCCGAGCTAGAGCCCAAGCGGTCGCTCCCCTGCGACCAAGATAGGGCTGAGTGGTGGCTCTGTCCCGATCAGTACTGGTTGATTCTCCTGGAGTTGGATCTGGCTGACCTCGACGAGCGCCTAGATTGAGGCCTCGGTGACCGGTGGTGCTCGGTGGATCCGCGATGGCCCCAGGCAAGCGATCTGCACCTCATGCTTGAAAAGCGGGACTAGGAACCAGAGCAGACTTGGCGTTGTGAAGATGTAGCTGCACGTGGTGATGCCGCGCTGGGGGATTGGCGATGGTTTGGAGAACGGTACCATCGGTCCCTCAACCTGTCCTTACAGCGATACTGGTACTGTGGAAATTCCAGGTGCCGACTTCGAAACTCCTGCTGGGGGAGAGGGGGCACATGCCTCCAGAGATTTGCGCCCAGTTACTGGCGAGACACACCTTGAGCCTCTCTGTCCTTGTCCGAGGTCCGGACACTGGATGGGGCTGTGAAGCTTTTGCCTATCACGGTCAGAAGTGTTTTGGATGCGCAAGGGCGACTGTTGGCAGAATGTCCCCCATGACGGGGACCGTTGCCATAGAGGTGGAGACTGTGGTGTTCCAAACACAGGTTTACCCCATGACCAGGACCCTGCAGGGGCCGGAGTGGGAAGCACTGGAAGGGACATAACGACTTGTGCTGCTTGCAGGGCCTCTGGCGTGGACAGCACCTGGAACTGACGAGGACCTCCGCTGCTACCTGGGGTAGCTGGTGGGGAGTGGGCTGGGCTACACTGCTGACCTGGGGTCCGAGATCCCAAAGGGGGTGAAGAGGTGCCCAAGAGAGGGCCTTGGTCCACCCAAGACTTGTCCTTTCCCTTGCAGGAAGCTGGAGACCTTCCTCGCCCCGTCTTGTTGGGCTTCTTGGCTGGAGCCATGGAAGAGGACCGGTGCCGGCTCGCAGACGGTACCGGCAGAGCACTGTGCACCGAGCTGACAGTGCTCGGCACCGAATCAGAGCGCTGCTCCGGCATCGAGGTAAGGGCAGACTCCATAAGGAGCACTCTCAAGTGAATGTCACACTCGTTCTTCATCCTGGGCTTGAAGGACTTGCAGATTCTGCACTTATCCGTAATGTGCCCTTCGCCTAAGCACTGTAAACAACTGTTATGTGGATCGCTTTTACAACGATCACAGGGCTTAAAGCCTGGGGTCCAGGGCATGCCCCATCCTGAAGCAAAGTCCCGTTTGGGACCTACTATGTCTCTAACTAACAAACAGGGAAACTAAAACTAGAGAGAAACTATATACAATAATATACAAGAGTTACATGAGTTTGAACGAATGAGAAGCAACGGTGCTAGCTGAGGCAGCAACACTTCCATGCACCGTCACTGGCGGCAAGAAGAATCTGAAGGTGGAGGGGGCCAGAGGCGCCTATATGCTCTGGCATACGCGCCCCACTCCAGGGGTGCCAGAGCCAGTCTCCTGCTGAGGGAAAGACCTCTGGCACTGGTGCATGTGGCGAGCACACATACCTAAGTTGAATGGACATGAGCAATCACTCGAAGAAGAACGCAAGTTTCTACTTAAACTAAAATTTGAACATTAAGTGCTCATTAAATTTGGAACTGACAATGCTGGCTTGAGCCAGTCTTAGATAGAGAGTTGTGATGAATACTGGCAATCCACCCCAGCCCCAAATTGAAACAGCCCTGATATTCTAGGCCTGGAGTTCCCCTAAACAAAAATCCTCAATCCTACTGAAATTTCCAGTTGTCTGTCACTTCTCTGGCATGAACATATATTTATAATGGATTATGTTGTAGTTTGGTCTAATCCTAATAAAATATGTTAACAGCAAGCACGCAGCAGTATTTAAGAGGCCACAGGTTTCCCACAGAAAGTGCTTAGAACACAACTAGTAATCATGTGGCATTTGCTGGCAAATGCTAACTTTTGTTGTAACCACTATAGTTATATGGTTTATTCTCTACAGTTAAGGAGAAAGCTTTAGGCCATTATTCTCTTGATATAAGCTCACTGACATGTAGCTGCTTTCCAGAAGATTATCCACTTAAATGCCCAAGCATGCTGAGTTAAGTCTTCTAACCTATTCCCTCAATACAGCTAATAGTTTCAATATTACTTCCACAAACACTTCTTTATAGTAATTAATTGGAACTATTTTCTAGGAGTTCTTGCTACAAGCGAGTCACAGCAAAGAAAAATTATACCTAGTTAGCTTCACAAAAGAAAGCAAGCTACTGCTATCAGGTAACCTATCTTTTGTGAGAGAGACATTACGTTTACTAATTTTATTGCACTTTTACTGACATCCTAAAGTTTTACCTTCTTCAATATGATATCAATGTAACCTGCAATTAGCTGAGAGATCTGTTCTCCTTCAGTGGTTTGTACTGAGTAGTAACTTTCTTGATATTCACCAAAATCCTGAGGAAAAAAAGGTATAACAAGCAGTTCACCCTTGGGAATGAATTTAAATAAATGAACATCAGCTGTATTAAGATGACCCAAAATTAGAGATATAGGGAAATACATTTTTAACTTTCTTTGCTTTTAATCCAACAAGCTCATATCTACCATATAAGGATCAGGGTCTACACCAAAGCCAAAACCGAATAAAAGTAGCTGAAATTTCCTTTTACCTTTGACATCTTATTATAGCTAACGGCTCTTATGGCAGATAAAACCATTCCAAGGCTCCACAATAAACTATGTGAGGGGGAAAAAATGCTCTTTCGATTGGATCCATTTCATACATTTATGGATTTTAAGGCCAGAACGGACCATTACATCATATACTCTGACCTCCTACGTGTAACACGGGCCACAGAATTTCACCCAATACCCCTGCATTATGCCTATTAACTTGTGTTTGACTAAACCTTTTCTTCCAGAAAGGCATCCAGTCTTGATCTGAAGACTTCAAGACACAGAAAATCTACCACATTCCTTGGCAGTTTGGTCCAATGGTTACTTACCCCCACTTAAAAATGTATGCCTTATTTCTAATTTAATCTTGTCTGAATCAACTTCCAGCCATTGGTTCTCAACCAGGGTCTGAGGTCCCCTGGCAGGGCCGCAAGCAGGTTTCAGGGAGTCCACCAAGCAGGGCCATGTAGTGAGGCTTCAGCTTTCTGCCTGGGGCACAGGGCAGAAAGCCAAAGCCCCACTGCATGGGGCTGAAGCTCAGGGCTCTGAGCCCCGCCATCTGGGGTGGAAGCTGAAGCCTGAGCAATGTAGCTTCACAGAGCCCCGGGCAACTGCCCTACTTGCTACCCCCTAGTGCTGGCCCTGGCTTTTATATGCAGAGAACCAGTTGTTGTGGCACAGGTGGGCCATAGAGTTTTTATAGCATGGGGAGTGGGGGTGGGGCTCAGAAAGAAAAATGTTGAGAACCCCTGCACTAACGGAAGAGCCTCCAGCACCTTCTCTCCATGAAGGTATTTACACATCATCATCAAGTCACTTCTCAATCATCTTTTTGATAAGCTAAACATATTGAGCTCTAAGTCTCAAACTGTGAGGCATTTTCTTTAGCCCTATTTAGTTTCACAGCCTGTCTGTCACTTTTATACTGCACTCTGAAAACCTTGATTATTTACAACCAAAATTAGCAGATGTCAGGCAGATGGCTCTTTAAAACAGTGCTTTGTATCATCAGGGTCAGGTTACGTACATGAGACAGTTTGTTGGCCATAAGAAAATTGGCCCAGTTGTTTCTTGAGGACTAAACTAAACTAAACCCTATAGGACCAATCAATTTAGTGCATCAGTCCATGCGCCTTTCCCCATAACAGACAGAACCCTCCTTCTCTGTAACAACATACAGAAAGAGTACCAGAGTGAAGCTTTTTGGAGAGGCAGCCCAGCGCTTCACAGTTGTCAGTGGCCATTCCTGCAACACCTCCTTGGTCTTCTCATCCACACGCATCACTGACTCTTTGGTGATGCCCAGCAAACGAGGAACAAGCTTGTTTTTGCCCTTCATTTTTTCCTGTAATGGAAGTATCAAGGATTAGTTTTCATTTACCAACTGGCATATGTCAGAGGGGAAAGGAGGAAGTAGAGTGGGAATGACCGTGACTGGATACACTTACATAAAGGAAGAACGAGACGCAGTGCAGAGGACAATTCACAGGCCCAAACTCAGTTTCTCTGGACATGGCAAGTGCATAGATTAATTTAATGTTCACACATTGCTAGAAGTGTTTTTTCATTCATTTTGAAAACACTATGTTGTATTCAGAGCCGCAAGCATTCACTGTCCTTTTTTCCATCTTACCTACAACCTGGTTAATTAAATGCCCAGAGGGACTCAGTCCAGAGTTATCCTCTTAAAAAGTCAACTCTGAACACACACCAGAATTAAGTGATAGAATACACATCTCCAGTGACTTTTAGACTATTGCTTCATTCTCCAATGGCCCACACCTTGTGCAGTAATTTATACTGGTGTGATGTGACTATCACTGCCATTGCGGTTTGGTAGCAACTTACAGTCACTTTTACTGACTGAAGTGACTATCCAAGCTAAAGAACAATGGAGCATCACGCTCTATAGCTATTGCTTGATTTTCATTACAACTTCCTTCTACGTGGTCCACATCTATCCTACTTTGCTTCTTAGATGCAGATATCGCACTTAGCATAACTTGGAAAGAGATGTGAGCCAACAGATTTCATACCAAAATTCTACTCATGTTCAAAGCTTTACTCGGGTCTCGAGAATCTGTCCTCACCCTTAATCTGGTACAGCTTGAAGACATTAAACTGCAACTGACCTCCACTGTGCAATTCAGCACAAGTAACCGCTTGTGGTGGGGAGAAGAAACCTCCCTTCAAATAAAAAAGGCATTTTACAATCCAAGTCTTTGAAAGTTACTTTCAACTACCCTGGTAGTGATATTTTTGTAAACTAGCTTTCCAATTTAAAAGCTACATTGTAAACAGTTCACATGACACTTCGATGACCGGTGGCAGATTAAAGACTAACAGATTTATTTGGGCATAAGCTTTTGTGGGTAAAAACCCACTTCTTCAGTTTAATCTGAAGAAGTGGGTTTTTTACCCACAAAATCTTATGCCTAAATAAATCTGTAAGTCTTTAAGGTGTCACTGGACTCCTCATTGTTTTTGTGGATACAGACTAACATGGCTACCCCCTGATACTTTGTTCAATGACCAACTCCCAGCCAGAAAAACTAAGAAGCATGTTAGGCAATATACTGTAAATTAGCTTCCAAAGCCTTCTCTCTGTAGAATTTCTGGTAGTGTTTTATGAAGAGAATGAAGATTTAGCAGGGAGCAACACAGATTAAGGATTCAGAGGTTTACAGGAGGCAAAGTCAGCCCCATTTATTATACATCATAGCTCTAAAATGTTTGTTTTACTAACCATTTAAACAACTTCACCCATGTAAAGCATCACTATGAGGGGGTCTCTCTAGACTGACAGGTGCTGTCTCTCAAGGGCTGAGTATACTGCCTCTCTAGCACTTAAAGTCCATAGAGCAAAGACCAGATACCAATTTACTGTGCAACAAAAAAATTTATCATGAGATGCAAATGAGTCCATATGTTCTGCTCCCCTTGAATTTATTTTATGTCGTGGGCTACAGATAACCAACTCCTATTTACGTCCTATGGCCTTTGTTAGACATCAGACCTGAACTTCAAATTATTCTACCTTCCTCTCACACACTTCTTTCAGACTGAAGTTCTATGTCATAGTTCCAGAATGATTCAGTTATTGTTTGCTTCAAGCTACAAAGGAAAATCATGGAGTCAAATTGACGCATCCATGAAAATGCAAGGGTAAGTGTTTCTATCTTCAGCCCAATGATCCAGTTAGTCATCGCTGAAAAATTGGACTGAATTCTCAACTTGATTGTTTGCTGTAAATGTGCATGCTTGTACAGTTTTAATATTTTAGTTACTGAAAATTGCAGAGATATTTTCAGAATAGCTTCTAATATACAACTTCATGATTAGCTGATGAAACCAGCGTGAAACCATCATTAGCTTATTGTGCTTTCTAAATAATTACAGCATTTGTTTCTTTTAAAATTTATGCCCAAATTAAATTTCATTACTTATGATCCCGAAGAACCATTTAGTTCTTCATTCATAAATCACTATATTGGAAGCCACTTAACTCACTTGCAATGAAGTATTTGGGTTTTGCAAGAAAAGACGAATTTAGGAAAATGGAATAAATACATACAGAGAGCAAAATCAAATAAGCATGCAATAGGCATCCCCGGGAAGATGCCAAATGCACACCGTATATTCTCTCCAGTGGATAAAATTAATTCTGGCCTACAATGTCTGAAAACAACCACTTCAGAGATGAGATTCTACTTCAATAGGTCTCCATAAAAAGGTGCCTAATACGACAGTCACTTCTACATAAGGAGCAAAAGCTAATTAATGATGTAAAGCTTTTAGAAAGTTATCATCCATTGCACTTTCTGCAGAGCACCTGAATGTTCCATCAGCTTAAGTGGAATTTGTAGGTGCTCAGCACTTCAGAAAATCAGGCCACTTGATGGATTTAGGATCCTAATTTTGGGAGCCAAGGATGGAAAATCTAGACTTCAGTTCTCTTCTTATCTGGACCATCTCATTGAGAGAACACTGATCAAGCAATGATTCAAGTCTTGTTTAACAGCAGCAAAACAATTCTATATCTGCCAAGTCATGTTTTAGACATCTTCTCCCAATTATAAAATTACTGTGATTTTAAATGCAGAAAATTCAAGGCCTTAAGGTTATGGCTGTATGAAGTGTAAGAGAAAATAACTGCACAATTGAGAATATGGTTCTTGTAAGATGCAGAGATTTCAATAGGCACATTGAGGTAAACCTCTAACTCTCAAGCAGACTTGTGGTGTTTTTCTAAATGTTCTGAGGGGAAAATATTTTGGTGGGTCAATTAAAAAAAGTCAAAGCCTGAGAAAGGCTGCCTTTGACCCTGCCTATTGAATCTAGCACAATAGGGCCCTGATCTGATTGGTGTGCTACCACAGTACAATTCAGTGAGCTCTCTTTTTAGTGGAAAAGACAGTCCTACAGGCTCCAACCTTGGATATGCAAACTTTGCTTTCAGAAAGTGGTCTGGGGTAATACATAATCAAGCACATCTGCTGCCAGCATAATCTGAACTTACCTTAACAAGAAAAAAGGACACTCCGTATGTCCTGAGGGAACGTGCTAGCTTCACATACTTCACTTTGGCTTCAATTTCAGTCATCTCTCCACAGTTCTTGTGTTCCTAGAACAAGAGCTCAGTTTTACTTTGTATAACTTAGACTGAATAGAAATAATGCCCACTGGAAACTATGAAAGGAGCTTTTAACTGATCGGGGCTGCTTTTTAATTGTGAAACTAATTAAATCAAAATATCACTGGGCTGAAATGTTAGCAAGGTTATATATTCAAATTTTCTGACACAAAGAATTATGGAACAAGCTGCCCAAAGGGGAGTTTCTGCCTAACCATCATCAGTTATGTTTATCCCTCAAATCATGGAAGTTTAATATCCCTTCAAAAAATTTTCAGATCTTACATAAAGCTACTCTGGAGATTCACAGCATCCACACACATGACCAATCTTTTAAAAATCTTGCTACACTTAGCCCATGATAGGCTGTGAAATTCAATGTCATATGACAGTTGTGCAACACAGCACTTCCTTCTATGAGTTATAAACTTGACACCTGTCATTTTCATTGATCTACCTTCACTATACTATCCATTTTTTGTATATCATCACCTTTTTTTTCCCCCACTCCCCCCCCAAGGTAAACAGGCCCAATCATTTCTTTCTCTGAAGGGTTTTTCCATGTCCCTAATCATTTTGATACTTGCTTCTGAACCCCCGTCTCTCTGTTGTATCCTTTTTTAGATATTGCCATTGGAGATTAAGAAAACTTTCCATGTGAGGCCATACCCTGATTTATACACTAAAGTTATGCCATTATCCATCCTATTTTTGCACATTTAAAAAAAATTTTTTTTTTGACAGCCACTGTACATTGAAAAGGGATTTTTAACCTGTCCACAACGAGACAGCATCTGTTTCCTAGTGGTTACAATTTAGTTAGAAGTACTCAAATACTAATAGTTCAATATTGGTTCCAAAATACATTGCATTGAATTCAACACAACTACGTTTTAGTCACTGTGATATCCATTCACCTAGCGGCACTTCAGCCTTCAGCTTGTTGAAAATGGAGCATTTATTTCTCTGTTTTGTCTCTTGGCCAGTTTCTTACTCATAAGAGTCCTTTACCACCTACCTCACGACTACTTAGTTTCCTTAATAGCCTCTTGTAAGAGACTTTCCCAAAGGCATTTTGAAAGTCAAAAATAATGTTAGCTGGCTCCTCTTTATCCAGTATTTTGTTGACATGCTCAAGGAGTTCCAGTATAGAGTTCCATACAGAAGCCAAACTGGTTCATCCCAATGATATTACCTTCACCTAGGTTTTGAATTCTTTTTAAAACTATCATTTAAACCAAGTTACCTGATACTGATTATTACCCTATTACCTTCACTGTTACTCCCCTAGAGCTTCTTGGCCCAGTCCCTTTGCTCAACCAATTCTAATCTCCCCCACCTCTCTTCTCTTGGCCCTCTTCCTCTCAGCTCCTCATCCCAGCCAGTCTCACAATTCATCCCCTGCTCCCAGCCACTGTCTTCCCTTAACTTAATATATTGCCTTCGTGCCTTGCCCACACCTTCTGTTATCTCCTTCTCCTCTGTGGCTGACATCCAGCCTGGAAAAGGGTTGGGAAACCACAACTATAGGTGGCAGTAGTAATTCCACCAATAACACATTCATGAGTTAAAGAATTCCGTGACTGGGAGTGCGAGGGATAAAGAGGATAGCACTTGACAAACTCTAGCAGTGCGTAATTAAAATTATGTTCCATGCTGAGATCGTATGTCACTGCCATTTTCTTTCATGATGTGAATAACCATATATCAACTGCTAACTTCAGAATTTTCCAAACTAGATAAAATTGCTCATATACTTACGTGTTGCCAGGTTTATATATTAATCAACACTGACACATGAGTGCAAGATCCTATAAAACGTTTCCCGCAGTATCAGCATGTTGTGTATTTGATCATTTCAGTCATTTACAATTTGATCCTTCCCAGCCACCTTTCTGAATTCAAGCATTTGCCAACAGAACTCTGTCGTATACAATGCTTGAAGCTCACGCTTGAGCTATGAAGGCATAAAAAGTTCTATGGATAAAATTAAACTGACCTCCCTAAGCGTGCTTCTATTTCAGTGCCAATGCATATCTTCATGGTTCAACATAATTGAGAAAAAGGTCTAAGGAACTTTGAACATGCACTGAAAAGAGAATAACCTTCAACAACAACAACAACAACGGATAATAAATCTGCCAATGGAAGAAAAGAGAGGCTGTCAGCGTCTTTACACTTGAGTTAGTGAGAATTTATTATGTAAGCGGAGGACATGCACAGATTACAGAGCTGTGGAAAGCAAACTCTTATTACTCTTACAAAAGATAAGAGACTATTAGGTTTTTCAGTCTCATAATTACCTGAAATATTTTCTTTTCAGCTCCTCTTTGTTTGATGTATTCTTTAGGCAGGAATTCTTTCAGACTGGAAAAAAAGTACAATAGTTAAACAATGGCTTTGCTTCTCGTTATCTCTTTGCCAACAATAAGCCCTTTTGGCTCCTAAAACAGGCATAAAATACCATATGACGAAAGAAGACCTTGACTGACTAAATATCAGAGATGAGGTTAAGGAGATGAACTGGCATCAAAAATAGCCATTTCAGCTACATCCTTATGTGATGAGAATTCATATTTTTCTGGCTGACAAAGTAAATAACTGGGATTCTTTCCTTCACTAAACCTTCTGATATATTTCAACAGTTTGAAATAGTGCTCAAAAGAGTTCATATACAGATGTTAAACATTGATTTTATTTTACTTTAAGGACAGATATCAAAGCATGAGCCAACTATACATCTGCAGTTCAGTCACTACCTCTGCTTTCTAGCAGCACTAGTTTAGTAATGTGTGCACTAGTACCTATTGCTCCCTGTAGTGGGGTGGTCACCCGCTCCCGCCTTAAAAGGCTTAAAATAGCCTGGGGAGAGGGCTGTGGCAGAGAAGGAAAAGAAGGGCTGACTGGCCAAGGCTGGCTTAATGAGGGCCCAGTTGATCTTTATAAGAGGACTGGGGCCAGAAGCCAGAGACAGACTCTCTCTACCTTTGAGAGGGAGGGACCTGGCTGCAGGGAGCTGAGAGAAGGTACCTGGAGTGGAGCAGGGCTGGGGGAAGGCCAAGGGAGCTGGAGAGCTCTAGCCTGGAAACCCCCCAGGCTGTGGCCTAGTGGAAGGCCAGTTAGGTACTGGGGTTGCAGGGGGCAGCCCACGGGTAGGCAGAGGCAGCAGGTCCAACCCCCCCCTTGTTTATGATGAGTGGATTTTACAATGCAGTCTGCCCCAGTGAGTGTGGGCTAGTTGATGACTGGCAGTAGCCGACGACTGAGGCAAGGTGGGGATAGAGGGTTGGGGGTTCCCCTGGGTGGGGAGACCCTGAGACTGTGGGGGTATTGCCAGGGGGCAGCACCCCAAAGACAAGGGGAACCGGGCCCTGGGAGGGACACGGGGGCCAACAGCAGCGGGACTCCGGCCTGCAGAGGGCGCTCCGGAGGCTAGAAATGCTAATTCCCTGAGACGACCAGCAGGAGGCGCCACAGCGGTGAGTCCTGCACCGTGACATTCCCCATCTTTCCAGAAGTGTTGGAAGAATAACATTTTATCCACAAAAGCAGTTAAGTGGATGCTTAATATCAGTAGTATCCTGAAAACAAAGTAACAAATAACCAGTTTTAATTTCTGTGGCACTTAAGGTCTCAAAACATAAAGTGAATTAAATGTGTTCAGTCCCCAAGGTGGAATTTGGCACAATAAATAGCTTTAAAAAGCTCCCAGATCACAAAAATCTCAGCCCACTTGGGGCAGATGTCAATCTAAGGGCAGCCACTGAACATGATTCTCCAGAGGTATCTCCTTCCTCTTATGCACTCCTCTTCCCATTCTCACTCCAGGACCTCAGTTACACACAAGAAAGTGAAGCGGCAAGTCACCCATTAAGTGCCAGGCACCTATTATTATTTGCTTCGAGTCATTTAAATTAGTCTTTGGGATTATTATCTTGTAGGGCTTTGTATTTACAGTGTATTATTGTAATATTAGCTATGTCTACACTGCAACATAAGCCCAGGGTTCAAACTCAGGCTCCAGCCTAACCCCACCTTCCATCTACACACAAATTGCACTAACTAGGGCGCGGACCCAGAATACCAAGACCCCAAGGGGATGGAGGGTCTGAACCTGAGTAAAGATGGGACCCCGCATTAAAGCCATATTGCTTTGCAGTGTAGCCACAGCCCCATTCTACTCATGCTCTGGGAGTCTGCCAAATGTATCCCACAATGCCATGGGCTGACTTTCTTTGTCATCTGGACAGTCAACTTTGGTGGAGAATCAAATTTTCCTATACTGCACCACAAAGGGCTAGAGCTGACTCATTTTAGGAAGTCATTCATGATCTGGAGGATCGCATGGACTGCACCCTCAGCAAGTTCACAGACGACTCTAAGCTGGGAGGAGAGGTAGGTATGCTGGAGGGTAGGGATAGGATCCAGAGTGACATAGACAAATTGGAGAATTGGGCCAAAAGAAATCTGATGAGGTTCAACAAGGACAAGTACAGAGTCCTGCACTTAGGATGGAAGAATCCCATGTACTGCTACAAGCTGGGGACTGACTGGCTAAGTGGCAGTTCTGCAGAAAAGGACCTGGGGATTACAGTGGACAAGAAGCTGGATATGAGTCAACAGTGTGCCCTTGTTGCCAAGAAGGCTAATGGCATTTTAGGCTGCATTAATAGGAGCATTGCCAGAAGATCAAGGGAAGTGATTATTTCTCTCTATTCGGCATTGGTGAGGCCACATCTGGATTATTGCGTCCAGTTTTGGGCCCCCCCACTACAGAAAGGATGTGGACAAATTGGAGAGAGTCCAGCAGAGGGCAACGAAAATGAATAGGGGGCTGGGGCACATGACTTATGGGGAGAGGATGAGGGAACTGGGCTTATTTAGTCTGCAGAAGAGAAGAGTGAGGGGGGAATTCGATAGCAGCCTTCAACTACCTGAAAGGGGGTTCCAAAGAGGATGGAGCTAGGCTGTTCTCAGTGATGGCAGATGGTCTCCTGCTCTCAGGAGCAACTGTCTTGAGTTGCAGTGCGGGAGGTCTGTGTTGAATATTAGGAAACACTATTTCACTAGAAGGGTGGTGAAGCCCTGGAATGGGTTACCTAAGGAGGTGGTGGAATTTCCATCCTTAGAGGTTTTTAAGAGCCAGCTTGACAAAGCCCTGGCTGGGATGATTTAGTTGGTCTTGCTTTGAGCAGGGGATTGGACTAGATGACTTCCTGAGGTCTCTTGCAACACTAATCTTCTATGATTCTAAGTCTGGCACATTGGTGGTAGGACTCAAGCCCACATAATGCTGTGTAGATGCTGGAGCCACAAGCTGGGACTCAGGGTTCAACAATTCTTAACCTGGGGTTACAAATTAGTGTAGCTGCTCAAGCCCTAAATTAACAAACCCAGAGTCTGCCGACTTGAGTTCTAACCAACCCTAGGCTTAAACTGCAGTGTAGACATACCCACTGTTTAAAATTATTTTAATCCTACTTCTGAAGAAAATACATAGTGTTCATCTACGCTGTGACACTATAATTGAATTTTACTTGGCAGTTCATTTAATTGTCCTAACAAAACCACCTAAATATCACACCCCAATACACTGAAATCTCTTTAATTGCTTGTCTGTTGAACTATTCATTCAGTCCAACATGCAATAGCAAGCAGCGTTTAAGTAATTTAATCCTGTACAAGTTTGCTCCTTCACTTGCTTAAGATATTAAATACATGCTGCCAAAATTTGATATTTGTCGTGAGCATCAAGAACATTTTTCTAATGTTCATTAAGAAAGAAAACATCACAAAGGGGGAAGCTACTGCTTGTTACAAAATAGCTTGGATTAAAGGAGCTATGTGATTGGTTACTGATTTTGCTTAGAGACCAAAAATCTGGGTGGGTAGTTTAGCTACTTAATACTCCCCTCTTATCTACATACCAACAAAAAAGGGCTTCTTTAAGACCTCTCTAATAGCTATTTTCTCAAATTTAAAAGCACAATCTGCCCGCATAGGTCCCATGCAAAGCTTAAATATTTCTTCATCCAGATATTTAAGATTTGATCAACCAGGAACTTTCACAGTTAATACTAAATAAAATTTATTTTGGCATGTTCTGTAAGGAAATTCCAACAACCAGTATCTAAGTGTTAACAAAATGCAGGCAATTATCTTTATTTGCCAAGAGTCATTTATCAATGACAAAAACGGATACTATTAAGGAGCTCTCCCTATAAACATACTGTAGATATGGTAAACTAAACCAATCTGTTTTGGAAAAATGCTGAAAAGTAATCAACTCTATTTGCTTTATTTGTTTTTGTATAAGCAGATGGAATCTCTTATAGAAGCCTGTTATGTGTTGAGGTCACATTGTTTAGTCAATGAACACTCCTCAACCCTATTTCAACTGAGTTGTAATGTGCAACTTACATGCAACTTAAACTCTTTCAGATTTAGATTAAACATATCAGTATATTTCAACAGAAAAAATAAGAATACCTGGAAAAGCTGATCAAGGAACATTAACCGTATGTTACAAAAAGGCTAATGAAATATATATGCAAGAATTGGCATGCGCCTGCACAATGGATATATACTGTTTGTATCAGTGTCACATAAAATGCCTCACTATTCTGACTGAATTATGGCTAATTAAAATAAAATCATTTCTAAGAAAAAACCCTAGAGACAACAGGCTCTTTTTAAGTTGAGCTGTATGTGTATTCCACTAGAGGAAAACTCTCCTCTCTCCCCTAAGATATGAATTTCAATTATTTATATATTGTTTGTCAAAGATAAAATCATGCAATCCTAGAAACACAGGGCTGGTGAAGGGACCTTGAGAGGTCATCAAGTCCAGCCCACTGTGCTGAGGCAGGACCAAGTAAACCTAGTCATTATACTGCAATGGATTTCGTAGTTTAATGAGTTACAGTACGTCTGCCATAGGCCGCACAGTGGAAATCTACATTCTGCAGGTTGTGTCCAACACCCAGAGAGATGCTTTGGAAATAACCAGGAAAGACCAAACCCGAAAAGGTTATCAGCAACCAGGGGCGGCTCTAGACCCCAGCGCACCAAGCAGGCGCTTGGGCGCGCCTCGGGGGGGGGGGCGGCTGGGTTGAGAGCTCCCGCCATGGGCCCTGCGTCCAGGTCCAGCGAACGAAGCGACCTGCCACGCGCGGCACACGCGCGGGCGGCGCTCCCGCCGCCCGCTCCTCCCCCTGCTCAGCAGCGCTGCCCGCGGCAGATCGCCCGCTGGTCCCTCGCTCTGGACCTGCCAGGCATGCTGGCAGGAGCTCAGCGGGCGGAAGGGGAAGAGGGACGGGACGCGGCGGGGGGGGAAGGGCGCGCGGCGCTCGCGCGCGCAGGCAGCGCGTCAGCAACTGAACTCGGTTGACATAGCACAGCAGTTTGAGAGAAGTTAAATGAGCTCTAATATGGGAAACCCTGCTGTGATGGGAAAACTAATTTCTTAAAAAAAAAAAAAGAATAATGCCTTTAAAAAGGAACAACTACAGTGAACACTAGATCCAGGTGTCATAACCTTCATTTACTATTATCTTAGCGCAGGGGTTCTCAAACAGGGGTCGGGACCCCTGAAGGGGTCGTGAGGTTACATAGATCATAGATTATAGAATATCACAGTTGGAAGGGACCTCAGGAGGTCATCTAGTCCAACCCCCTGCTCAAAGCAAGACCAATCCCCACACAGATTTTTGCCCCAGATCTCTAAACGGCCCCCTCTAGGACTAAACTCACAACCCTGGATTTAGCAGGCCAATGCTCAAACCACTGAGCTTTATAATAGTGTTAAGTATGTTTTTAACTTATAAGGGGGTGGGGGGGTTGCAGTCAGTGGCTTGCTATGTGAAAGGGATCACCAGTACAAAAGTTTGAGAACCCCCGTCTTAGCACTTCTACAGCATCACACTATATCACATCACACCAGGCGGGGAATACAAAGACAATGGTCAAACCCTGAAGAAATCAAGATGCTGTAATGTAATTGTTACGCAACCAGTCTCAGTAACAAGTAATGAGGACCAGGAATAAATTAAGTCTTTTACATATCGTGTTTTCTGAGACATCAGTAGCTCTTTAAGTAAAGAGTCATTGACCAATCAGTAGTGAGACTAAATACAGATGGTACACAGGAAGTTTGATTACTCAAATTAATTGGAACCGAAGGATATTTGCTTCTGTGATTTGTCTGCATAACTGAGCATCATGTAACAATTATTGTAACAGTTCCCTAAAGCAACTAAGAGTTCTTGACAATCAAGGTTGAAGCATAGTATGTTCCAAAGCACACCACCATTTTTAAGAGAGTCTCTTGAATATCTTAAGTCAAGTATAAAGCTCACTAAAGTAACGATTTAAGAAATAGCACTGACTGATCAAAGATCAGTGTAAGACAACAGAAACACAGAACACACCCACTGTTTTATGCATTGCTGCATGGACAGAATGACACACAAATTTAGAAATTAGCAAAAATGGTTTACTCTAAAAATCCAGGTTTGTGTTTGTGCTCTACATGAGGTCCAAACTGGATTTGTGCTTGAAAGCCTCCGAACTCACAAGCCTTCTCAAAGGAGACTGGATGGGAGCCATTCAGAATGTCATCTCGAGCCTGCAAAGGTAAGTAGAGACATGTCAAGCGCATCAGAAGCCGTCACAGTGTCTTTGAAATTCCTGAACAGCCAGAAGACAAGCCAAGAATCAAGCAGCAAGCTTTCCTGTCAGAAAGTATCTGTTATTCCGTTGTGGATATAACTAATAAAATAAACAAAGGACCAGGTCCTCCTCTGGTGTAAATCTGCACAGTCCCACTGAGGCCAAGAGACCTGCCCCAGTTTTCAAAACTGAACCTCTTGCCTAAATATTTCATGTGATTTATATGCAATATACCTTGCTGTAACAGAAAGGAAAGTTATATACCTAATACCATGGAAAATACTGATTGCAAATGTATGAACAGTGATGGATGACAGCCACCTGCATTTTCCTTTATTGTCATGTGTGTAAATTTAGTGGTTGCAAAAGGTACTGGAACACTAAGACTGTTTCACGGACCCTTTAGATATAGTCTGTCTACATGGACCATAGGTTGAAAGCCACTGGTCTAAAGTAACATCAACAGGTGCAGTCACCATCTACCTCATTAGGGAAGGTCCTGATGATGGGGAAAGAGCAAAGACATTCTTTGGTGCAGTGTAAGTCTCTGATTTCCTTGGAGTGTGAGGGGTCCGAGCCACTTGTACTGAACTGGTCAGAAGAGGGAGACTTCGTGTTGCTACAACCGGTGGCGGCAGCTCCGACTGCATTGGAACTGACGGACCCAGATGGTACTGATGGAATGGGTGTCACTGGAACGGGGTCTGGTATCAAAGAAGCCCTTCCTTTATGGGTGTTAGAGTCCTGGCCCTGGGACTTGGCATGTCCCAAGTCCTTAGAGGTTGACAGAGTCAGCTCAACCTCTAAGGATTGACCATTTCAGAGATGTCTTAGGAGGAGACCTATTCTTATGTTTCTGTGAGTGTTCTCTGCCTTCCCAATGAGACCCCAATAAGGAATCTGTGAGTACAGACTCCACTGTAGCAGAGTAGGACCTTGTGGTGGGAGGTGTACTCAGTGTAGATTTAGGCTGATGTACAACAGGTGCCCCCTGTCCTGGGTCCAACTGCGGCCTCATGGCCTTCTCTGTGAGGTGTTTTCTAAGCCAAAGTTCCTGTGCTTCACAAGTACAGCTAGGGAAAGAGCAGCAGATATTACAACTAGCTGGGATATGCACCTTACCAGAACAGTACAAGCACTGCATATGGTTATCGCTGACCAAGAAGAAACAGGAGGCAGGACACACAAATCTTGAAGCCTAGAGTTCCTGGTGTAATTTGAAAACTCTAATGGAGTATCTGGGTGGGGGAGGTGTCCACCAGGTAGAGATTCTATCTATCTAACTATAAAAGTGGCAAAGAGTTTCCAACGCAGTGGGTATTCACCCACGAAAGCTCATGCTCCAATACATTTGTTAGTTTATAAAGTGCCACAGAACTCTTTGCTGCTTTTACAGATCCAGACTAACACGGCTACCCCTCTGATACTATCTAACTATAAAAACGTTACTAAAACCTATAACAACTATTAAAACTACTAACTGTGGAAATAACTATATATAAAAAGCACGAAGACAATGTTTAATATTTAAAGAACGAAGAACCCGAAGGAGAGTTCTGAACACTGGAGGTGGTAAGAAGGAACTGGAGAGACAGTTGGCCTGCCTCACCCTTTCTCTCCTTGGTTGGAGGCACAAGAAGAGCAAAGGCACATGCACAGGCCAAAATTCTCCAACTCCAGGGGCATGGACAGCATGTGTATTCCCAAAGTGGAATACAGACAGGGACCAACCCTTGAAGAACTCTTCTCTCTCAGCCTGAACAGTCATCTGATGGCAAACTTTCAGTAATCATGGACCAGGTTCAGGAGGACTGACCTATTAGTTAATCTCCTTACCACATAATTAGTTCCTAGGAAGTGATTTTGTGATTGTGTTCATACTACTGATGCATTACAACATGTTTTGTTAGAACCAGTTTGTCTATTTTAGACACAATTTTTATAAGTCAGCAGTAAAACAAGTAGACTTTAAAAGCAGGGATGCTTTAAGAATTTAGCTAACTTATTCCCTCTGCAAAGTTTACCCATCTGGCTCAGATATTTTTTGCCTTTTTCTGATAGCCCCAATGCCCCTGTGAAAGCCAAAAAGAGTTCAGCTTTAAGACATGGCAATTATGAGAACTTTAATGATTATGAAAATTAAGGGAAAAAAAACCTGAAACTCGCTTTTTATAATGAGGACAGGTGCTCTGGCCTCTTTCCCAAATAATATGTAACTGCATCTCCCATCTCAATATGGTCAGTTGAGTCATTATAAACAAAGCCATAGAAAATGGGAAGCATGGTTCTATCATGAAAATGCACACCAAGACACAAAATAACTTCAAATGCCATTTTTACAATGGCCAACAGATCCAATTTGCTCGTTTTAACAGTAAATCGTTTTTCCAGCTGCCAACACCTCAACTAGTCTGGAAAAGTCAAGCAGCGTTATTAATGATGGATAATCCTGAACATTTTTCCTGAGGCAGTCTGCCTTCAGTTAACAGACAAACCAATAGTCTTCAAATGCTGCAACTCCCCTGTTCACACAATTGTGTGTGGGGTTGCAACAGGTAAGTGAGAACAAAATTTGGCCCTGCAAACCAGACATCAAGACCTGCTCCCAACTCCAGAAACGAAGCTCATGAAAGAGATACAGAATTTCCCCAAGTTCCAATTCAAATACAGGGCTGGGATGGTAAAGAAATAAGAGCATGTGGTAGCTAAACACACAAGCAATTACAGTACTGGCTATAACAATGCCATGCAGAATTCCTCAATAGGACGGAAGAGGTTTCTCTGCTATACGTACTATACCTGAACATAAAGCAAGTTCAGCTGAACAGGATCTCTCGAATCTACATTCTGGTCCGAATAAAAGAATTTTCGCCTCAGCAGCAGTGTTTCATTTTCATCAACTCCTTGTTCTCTGAATGTTCGACTGTGATCTAGCCAGTTTACTGGAACAGAATCAAAAACACCTTATAATATCACAAATTTATATTTTACCTTGCAAAAATTACCCTAAACCAGAGGTTCTCAACCTTTTTCTTTCTGCAGTCCCCCCAGTGTGCTATCAAAACTCCATGGCCCACCTGTGCCTCAAAACCCATATTTCTGCATATGAAAGCCAGGGCCAGCATTAAGGCATAGTAAGTAGGGCAATTGCCCAGAGCCCCATGCCGCAGGGGGCTCCTCAAAGCTAAGTTGCTCAGGCTTCTGCTTCAGCCCCAGGTGGCGGGGCTCAGGATCAAACAGCCTCTTGGGTTACAGTACTCACAATCATCATCTGTATGAAGCTTCGCCTTCAACTTCTCCATTTTTCTTTCATCTCGTAACAACGTCCTGTCTTTCTTAAGTGTACCTGTGCCCTCCTCCTTTTTCTCCTCAACGCTCTCCTGGATTACGGAGTACTCTTCATAATTGGTTATTCCTACAAGTGTGAACACAGGATAAGCATGCAACTCCAGCAGTCAAAACATGAAAATGTAACCTATACTAGGACAGCAGGAAAGGGTTTAATTCTAAATATTGTTTAAAGTGTAGTATATTTGAAGTTAAAATCTAAGCACATTCCAGACCAAGTGCTAAAATGTATTATTATATGAATGTATCGAGTATGGTACCTAGTCAATCTTTCCAATAAAAATTGGCACCAAAAGCACAACATCTCTCTATCAGGCTCAGAAAATTAACCTTCAAAAAATTATACACTCTGTATGTGGAGTTGATTCAGTATTTACCTTTCATCAGTCTCAAGAAAGTTGCTTTCTTAACATTTTTAAATCTCCTGAGAAAGGTAACCAGGTCAAGCTCTAGTGGATTTTGAGCAGAATAAAGTTCCAGAACTGAGACCACGTGATGGAGAATTCCAGGTCATGGACTCCTGCAATTTCTTCCTTAAGTGTGGGCAGACAAAATGTGGCAGAGCACTGGGAAAGAAAGCCTCCGAAACATTGGGATTCTAGGCCACTTTAGCGCTTTACAGATGTTAATCCTCACTATAAATTTCACATGAAACTGTATCGAGTGCCTGTGAAGAGCACTTAGTCCATGTTTAAGTTGCTCTCATTTCTTTGTCTTGCTTGTGTTTTCCAGGATTTGATAAGCATTGACAATGTAAGTTCTGCTATTCAAGACAAAAAGAGTCTAAGACGACTAAGGAGCAATGCTGTACACCAGCTGCTCTGAGTGGCTTCCATGGTCAACTCCAGACCGAACACAATATCACAGTGAAGTCTAGAAGTGACAACAATATGGGTCCCCGTGGCTAGGCATGTTTGTGAAATGAGCAGGTGAAAATGCAAGAAGGCGTTTCTGGTCACCAAGCCATTTCTTTACATCACCTGGAGAAATGACCTACTTTTTCAGTGATTACTAAATGGTAGCAGTTTTTCAATGTGCAATTCATATTTAAATGTAGTACCCGATTCAAACCAGCATTAAGACACTAGCATAAACCAGTCCTGTATATCTTTAGTGATCATATTAATATAAATAGAAGCCTTTGCCACTCAATAAGATAGAAGAGTAAATTCTATCCCTGCTTAAACATTAGTTAGGCACGAAGCTAGTTTTACTTCACCACCTCACAGAAGGAAACTGTATGTGGAAGAAATAAATATTGAAATATTTAAAACATTAGGTGTCAAATAACGTACACGCCTCTAACTGGTGAGTGCTATCTGATAGCAAAACGTTTAAGGTGTAAATCCCCACTGATTCACACAGGAAGGCTGATGCAACCGCTTTATGGAATGGGAATAAAGCCATTTTGAGTATTTTAATGCAGCGTAACCAATGCTGAACACTACCTATTTTCAAACAGGCATAACAAGGCTGATGTTGATAAATTGCTGTATGTAACATGCACAGAATCCTGAAACCCAAGGTAAAAACCATAGGGGAAAAAAAAATCATATTCTCTTAGATTTAGACCAAGAAATCTCACCTATCCTGCTGCAAATGGTAACCAGCAATTCACCAACAGTTTTAGAATCATCCACCATAACGGTTTTCACTGATCCATCAAGCATTCGTATTTTCTGAGGTCTCTGTTTCTTTTTGTACTCCAAAATATCCTAGGGAATAAACCACACAAAGAATTACACAGCTTCAGAACCATTCCAAGCCTGTAAACCACTGATGTAGCTGAAATCTGGAGTTTTAATTTGACAAATACAACATTATTTTTTAAGAACTATTTAGACAAACTTTAAAAGCTTGTTGCCTGCATCAGGGGATAGTTCTAGTATTGACAGTCAACCTTGCTTTAGTTTAAACACTGTGTTAGTGACTCTACTAAACCCTATTATTCAGACCTTCAATACCCTGCTGCAGAGTCTTCGTGCCAGAGTGGCATGAAGGGGATCTAAAAGCCCTGGATGCTCTCAGAGAATTTCCCCAGTACAGGTACTGTGAGAGACCAGCCATAATGGTGCTGAGGACCCCTCCCAAGCCCTAGCATACAGGGCATGCTGAGGTGGAGCTAGAGTGAGGAAGGGTGTGTCAGGGGCAAGGCTGCAGCACTGCAGAAGTTCTGGCCAGCTGTTACTTAGGCCCCAAGGGTTGTCCAAGTTACTCCAGTGGTCTCTATGGCTCCTAGAGCAGCCCACGATTGGGTAGGCAGAAAGGTGCTAGTTCTGTACTGCACCTCTCAAAGGCTCAGCACAGAATCTCACCCAGGAGTTCAAACCCTATTAAAAATATCAGTTCACTTCTGCTTCCACTCATATGTAAGAAAGAAATGATAATCCCTTCTTTGGAATGAAAAGGCTAAACCACCCCCTGGTACCATACCAATGTATACGTTTGGATGCAAAATGACCAATATTTGTGTCTTACTCAGAAAATTAGTGAGTATTTTTCATTCTTTTAGCTGGGTATTCTGTTCTATGGTGGTTGCCAACTCTGACACTTGTAGGATAACAAATGGTTTGTCCTTGCATCCAAATGTTTTTCAAGGACTTAAGTTCTTTGTACTATATGACTGTCTCAAAATCTGTTGGTGAAAAAAAGATGACAGAATTTTGCTGTACCCCACTTCGCAGCATATAATAATCCAGTGTCCTTCCAGCTTCCAACCAAATACCTTTCCGAGGATCTTCATCTGACAAGAACAGTCCATAGTCAGAGGCTGAGGAACAAAACAGAAAAGGCACTATTACTATGGCAAAACAAACAAAGAAAAACAACATGGTGACCAGAATTCAAGTTCAAGCTTCTGTCAATATAAGTTCCACTCTTAATGAGTGTTTGGCAGAAGTATAGTTACTCCAGTTAAAGAAAATGTGGCTTAGACTGCAGAGGGCAGGATTTTAAAGATAGGCTTTACTCTACACTGAAGTGGATGGTTCATCAAGCAAACCTCATCCTGCATGTGTAATACATAGTTATAATTAACTATACTTGAATAAGACACTTTTATAATAATCAAAAATGCAGAAAAGTTCAAATTGAAGGCTAACAGACTTTTCACTCAATCACTTCATTCTACTAACCGACAGTTCAGCTTTAAAACATGCAGAGTTTACTTGATGAAAGTGTTTCACTGAATAAACTAAGAATCAATGAAAACATCTAATTCAATTGATACTACTTTCCTGGCAATTTCAACTATGTAAAGTTATTCCTCTCTTTTGTATCCGTCATAACAGTGCCTGTGAGTACGCGGCACATACTTTGGACTAAACACGTCACAATCTCTTTATTGACATATGTTAAAAGCAAGATTGTAGCGTCAGGTTCGTACAGACTACCAACCAGACTACCAGAGGTGCAACAAAATAAAGACCATAGTTTCTGCCAATAAAGCCTAAAGAGGTTTATCTTTTTGTTGAATAAAATGGTTAAACACCTAAAGATAGTGAATTTTTATACAAACTGCTTTGAGCTAGCTTCCAAAGAAAAAATCTGCTTGCGTTTTTAATAGATGCTGTGTAACCTAACTGTCTCAAACATACAATTTATGAAGAAATGAGCTTCTCAGAGGAATTTAGCCTAAAAATATGGAGTTTTAATGGAGAAACCTTTCCCAAAGCCCCTGAATGTAAAAACACACCAGAAAGCTCCTTACGTACATTAATTTAGGGAGCTAATCACTGGAAAGCAAACCCATATATACAGCGATGATTAGGAAACATAAGTTCAGCAGACAGTCAATTACATCAAATCATTCCACAAATTGTGCATCTAATATAGCTCCAAATGTTCATTCCTCTCAGTTCAATCATGGACAAGCAATGACCGTTGCACAGTACATATTATTCTTACAGAAAAATTAGCATATTGTGTTTATTGCATTCCAGTCTGTGTCACTTGGTGTAATTATGTCGTATCCCAAACTAACCTGTCATGACAGTCTACACTATAATGCTCACCACTTGTACAAGATTTATCAGAATTTCGTAAAAAGTATGTCTTGCGAAGTATCATTGGAAAAGTCAACCTACTGAATATTACTGCCCTGTTTAAAATGTGTGCATCATTACTGTACATTGAGTTATGATATTTGCCATATGTTTGTTACTGAAACATGCTGTGAGTCTGGGGAACACCAAGACTAGCTCTTTAGAAATAACAAAGGACTGGCATATCATCCCCAGAAACACCTCAAGCTGCAGGTAGGTATACAGAAGGTACAAGCAAGAATTTGCAATTCATATGAAGGACTGAGTGCAGAGCATATAGATAATGCGTAGAGCTCTACTCAGATACAAAATTTGTATCTGCATCAAATCTGCAGTCCACAAAAATGATCCGCGGATACCTGCAGGGCTTTAGATACAAAATTTGTATCCTCATCTAATGTGCAATTTGCAAAAATGAGCCGTGGATATCCACAGATTTTCAGGGCTCTAGCAACAGGGCATCCAGACCCCATGAAACAGCAAGGACTTTATCACTAAAAAAAAAGGTCAGGATATAAAAAGGGCCTGGCCAACTCTCTCCTCCTGCCTCTCTACTGAAACAAGATTGCTTGAAGGATTTGGAACTGGGAAAAATTAGACCCAGGCTGGGAAGGGACCCCAGCCTGCGTACTAAGAACTGTGAACTGCCTGCAACATTGAGAGGGGTGAGAAAAGCTGTTTGTTTCAAATTTAGTCTTGGTAAAGTTTAGGAAACAGCTTGCAGTTTTTATCTTTTATTTCTTTTTGTAACCAATTCTGATTTTCTATGTCTACATCACTTATAATCACTTAAAATCTATCTGTAGTTAATAAACTTATTTTAATGTTTTATCTAATCCAGTGTGCTTTTGGCGGAAGGGCTTGGGGAAATCTACTCAGGTAACAAAGGCTGGTGGCATGATCATTTTCTTTGTTAAAATGATGGACTTTATGCACTTGTATTGCTCAATAAGTTACTGAGAAGTACAAGATGGTACATTTCTGGAGTGCAAGGCTGGAACTAGGGATATGCAGGTGTCGCCCGATATGTAATTCAAGAGTGGCTGGGCATAACGCTCTGGTATTTGTCTAGCAGTGACTTGCACGCTACAGGCTGGTGTGAGTGGGCAGAGTTGAAGCTCAGACAGCAAAGGAGTGCATAGCATACACCACACTGGAGAATTAATGGGGCACAGCTGTCCTATAATCCAGATTGTACCCTCAGGAATGTCAAACTTGCCAATTAGCTCAGTAATTATATTTCTACTTAGCAGTGTCATTCACACACTTATTGCAATGTAACTGTATGTTTTAAAAAACCTTCTACACGAGAAAATCTGTAGTTAGATGAGTTCCCTTCCTCTTGCACCTGACCTTAAAAAGATATGCAGCCCTAAATTTCTACTGATTTCAACAGAAGTTGAGTACATTCAGCACCGTGCAAGACTGGACTAATAAAATGCCTTTTCTTATATCCATATACACCTCTACTTTGATATAACACTGTCCTTGGGATCCAACCTTACCACGTTATAGGTGAAACTGAGTTATATTGAACTTCCTTTGATCTACCGGTGTGCGCAGCCCCACCCCCCTGGAGCACTGCTTTACTGCGTTATATCCGAATTCGTGTTATATCGGGTCGTGTTATATCGGGGTAGAGGTGTACTAAGGCCCTGTCATGCTAAAACACTCCTCTACAAGGGAGAAAATATTTCTGTACTGAAAACATACCACTATTCTTGTGATAATTAGACTACCTAGAGAAACAACAGTATTTTAGAGTGGTAGCCGTGTTAGTCTGTATCAGCAAAAAGAACGAGGAGTACTTGTGGCACCTTAGAGACTAACAAATTTATTCGGGCATAAGCTTTTGTGGGCAACAACTGCTTCAAAATTTATAACAGAAATAATAGCTCCAAAGTAGGGGAGGGATATGTAATCAACAGGTTCATTATTTTTTATTATTTGTATTACTGTCATACTTAGGGGCCTTAGTGACAGGCCAGGACCACATTCCTCGTTGTAAGGGCTTACATTCTAGAGGGACAATATAAACAGCAGAAAGCTAGAGGGTTGTGATAAACCTGAATTGTTCAGCAAAAACATTGTGTAGCCTGATAAGAGTGAATTTATGTACTATGCAGTAGCTTGAAAGGGTTCTACTTCTGAATCAGGCACAGCAGAAAAGTTGTCAACAGAATGAGGACCTTGAGGAGCAAATGAGAAACTATACATTACATATTCTGACTAATAATGTTATAAACTTTATTAGCAAAACAAACAAGATCACAAACACTTTAATATAGCGAAGGAGATAGTGCCAATACAAAATGGCCAGCACTTGTATACTCACATTATCCATAGTGAGGAATCTCGGAACTGGTGAAGCGATCAACATATGGTCATCAGGCCAGCACATTCCAACGTTTCCTACTGTCCTCAGACTGGGTCTTAGCTTTTATAGTGGGTTATGCTAGTGCCAACACGTCTCATACATATTAACGATGGTTTCAACCATCTTTCCTTATACGTATCTTCACACCTCTATACTTAGGGTCCCTACCTTCAATAGGTCAATTAGTCACTTATATTATATTCATTAGCATTTACGTCAATTTGTTGCCATGGTACACCTGCGGTTAATTCATGTACGTTTTGGTCAAATTCAGCATCCTTTTAAACTTTCCCTAAAATTACAAAAGTATACTTCTGAGGCATCTTTCTTCACCTGTCGCCAACACGTACCACTCTTGTTTATTTTAATACTTACCTTGTGATTCAAAGTCAAACTATCGGTTAATTATAACTTACCTAATAACCACCTACATCATTACTGCCATTTTATATCAAATTATCTAGGGCTTGGTTATGCTAAGATAAATGTCATACAGGCCTCAGACCTGTAGGTCCTTGTGTTACAGCTACAATACCTGTGCATTACTTCTAAATAGCTCTTACAACATGGCTGGCTAGAGTCCTTTCCATGTCCATACCACACTTCTCAACTGAGTTTGTAACCAGGTAGCAGCATGGTTTCACTCAACACAGTTTGTATCTGCACGTGGCACATTTAACCTAGGTTAGTAACTATGGGAGCCAACATTGTTTTGCCGTTGTAGGCCCAGGCTGGCACATAGTTGTCTTTTTGTAGCCATTTCAGCACTTTTCTTTGCAGTGCACAAGGCCCTCTAACCAAGCTTGTGGAGTCTGTTTGGCCCAGTATCCTTCTTAGCTCTGAGTGCATTGGGTCCCGTTTCCTGCTAAAGTCACTGACTGTGCATGCTCCAGGCAGTCCCCACTCGCTGCAGTCCTGGGGAGCAGCTGCCCATATTTCCCCAGACTGCCCTGTTACCAACATAGCTTGACAACGTGGTAGATGTGGCTGTGCAAACAGAGAAAGATGCTTTGTGGACACAACCTGCATGTGAGAGAGCTGGTCGGGAAGTGAAAGTTTTGATGATTAAAATTTTCATTGAACTAAAAACTGAGTCTTCTGGTTTTTGGCAGCCAAAAAAAGTTCCTTTTATGAAAATCTGAAAGTTTCACAAAAAAGAGTTGGTTGTTCAAACCCATTTTTCATTAAAAAAGTAAATGAGACACATGACCCACTCTAGTTGTAACCAGTTACAGATTTACGCTTGTGGTTTTAGTGCATATCAGTCCTCGAAAGAATGAGATTTTTAAAACAATTGCTATTCAACCAAGAACATTAAGTGCAGAGAGAATGGAACACCTTTCAAGTAGAACAAATTGTGGAAGTGCTTTTTTTTTTCTTTAAACAAACTTTGGGAGAGGCGGTTGCGGGGGGGCGGGAGAAGATATAGATTTACAGACTAACCTTGCCCTGTTTGAGCCTCAGGCACTCGCTCACGAATAACTCTACATGCATCATACACTGCAGTGGATGGTTCAAATTGCATCGTCTTCACCACATTGCACTGGCGGATGCAGATCTTCAAGGACAGGGCCACCATGGTGCCAGATCACTTGTAGGAGCCCACTAAAAATACCTGGAAAAGTAGTAATAGAATGAGCCCTCTGCATTTTGTAATTAATGTTTTCAGACTTCCATCTTTCAATTCATTTAAAAGGAATATTGAAATGAAGAGCATACAAATTAAACACATTGAAATATCAATTCTGTAGAAACTCTCACTAACATATCACAGCTAGGAGATATTCAAAAGAGATATTTTTGTTGGCATGTTTTAAAGTCACTTTAAGACAAGTATGTACATAATTTTACAGATCTAACATATTGTCTAAGGTATGTCAAATCCTGCACCAGCTGACAATACCTCTTCCTTGGGCATGCATCCAACTTTAGTACTGACTGAATAGTGGTTTCATGATGTTAACTGAATTACTTGATTAGTTTTGAACTCATCAATAGTATACATTCATATTAAAAGCTGTACTTTAAGGAACAATGCATGCTTAAATCAAAACAAATATAAACATGTCCTCTTCTTAAAGCCGCATATGGATCCAAAGTAAAGTTCTTAATTATTTTCACACACAGATTTTAAGGCTAGAAGACACCATTGTGATCATCTAGTTTGACTTTTTCTATAACACTGGCCATTTGTCTTCCTGTAATTAATTCCTGCTTCAAGTCCAATAGCTATGGTTGAACTAAGGCAAGTATCTTCCAGAAAAGCATCCAATCTTGATTTAATATTTCCAGCAATGGAGAATCCCATCAGAACCCCTTGTTTAGTTCTTCTAGTGGTTGACTATGCTCACTATTAAAATTTTTCACCTTATTTGTATTCTGAATTACTCTAGTTTCAGCTTTCACGTGTGCTGTTTTCACAGTAGTGTTCCCCTATTGTGTCTGGTTTATAAAAATGAACACTCAAAACCTTATAGCCCTCTTCCCTGGGCTCAATTAGTAGCAGTTTGTAATAGGCTCCAGCATCTGTATAGTCCCCCCCTTCCCCCTCAGGGCTAGACAATCTCTAAACTGAGACTGTCTCTGCAGGTCTCCTCTTCCAGAAGGCTGCCTGGGATCTCTGGAGAATTCTACCCTGTACTCTTTCAGCCACGGACTAAGTTAGCTACAGGATTTCCTACTGTGGCTGGTCATGTGACTGCCACCTAACACCACAGATCCCTAGTTCTGTCAAGTAATTACGTTCCCCAGTATGCCTGGATTTAGATGAGCCAGACCTCTCAACAGGGCTGTCTGGCCTGGTTCCTACTACCTTAAAGGGTTGAACCATCTTAAGAACAAAGAATGGCCATACTGGGTCATACCAAAGGTCCATCTTGCCCAGTATCCTGTCTTCCAACAGTGACCAATGCCAGGTGCCCCAGAGGGAATGAACAGAACAGGTAATCATCAAATGATCCATGCCCTGTTGCCCATTCCCAGCTTCTGGCAAACAGAGGCTAGGGACACCATCCCTGCTCATCCTGGCTAATAGCCCTTGATGGACCTATTCTCCATGAATTTATCTAGTTCTTTTTTTAACCCTGTTATAGTCTTGGACTTCACAACCTCCTCTTGCAAAGAGTTCCACAGGTTGACTGCATTGTGTGAAGAAATACTTCCTTTTGTTTTAAACCTGCTGCCTATTAATTTAATTTGGTGACCCCTAGTTCTTGTGTTACGAGAAGAAGTAAATAACACTTCCTTATTTACTTCATACCAGTCATTATTTTATAGACCTCAATCATACATATACATTTGTTCAAGTACAATATAGGTATGATTCATATGGAACTGAGAACTTACTCATCCTCCAGGATGCATAGTCACAATTCCAGCTAATGGGGCCCTTCCAAACTCCAGGAGGACTTACAAGACTAGCTTTTTATCTGAATTAGTCAACTCCTCTGGAAGAAAACTTCAAGCCACTTTAAAGAGCCACTAGGTAGGTAAGCAGGTAAAATTTACTTCAACTTAGATGTTTGGGGGACACACAAGACAGACAATTTCCTCATCTACAGCCACTCTGACTGCACATCTCTAGTTGTCACCCAGCACCCCATACAGGGTATCATCAAATGACAACCCATACTCAGTGGGGACCCCATCCTGAAAGAAATCTTTCGTGAACCCTTCTCTGGCCTTCAAACATATCTCCACTGCCACAATGATCAACACCGCCCCCACAGCACACCTTTTAAATTCCAGGGGACCTACACATGCCTATCACAACATGTGATTACCTCATCCAGTGCACTAAATGCCCAATAGCAATGGTGGGAAACCAGGAAAATCACTATGCTCTCAAATGAACCTACATAGGAAAATGATAAAAGATAAAAACACCATATCACCTGTATTCTCATCCTGAAAGGATACCTGCACAACACTTTCAAAAGACACGCCTGGCAACTTAAATTTATAATTTTGCTAGACACTAAAAATCATGGTCTTAATAAAGAGACAGAATTTATGGCTTATTACAACAATCTGTAACCCACTAACCCCCTTTATTGTCCTATGAATAAAGGGGTGTTAATAGGCCGCTTCACCTTGAATGGTCCCATAAAATATGTGGTAACTACTTATGCTAAACTATCTGTTCAATCTTATATTTAGCTGAGACACACTGGAGTACCTTTCCCAGACCTGAGGAAGAGCTTTGTGTAGCTGAGAAGCGTCTCTCTCTCTCCTACAGAAGTTGGTGCAATAAAAGATATTCCCTCACGCACCAGCTCTAATATCCTGAGACTGATGCGACTACAACACTGCTTGAAACACAGCTGTCAGTCACAGGTGTGGCAGGATGAATTACTGTCACTAATATTTCTACTGTACTTGGGCACAGTGTGCTGTAACAGGGTCATTATAATGGAACCCTCTGAACTCTCACTTTCTCTTGTATTCTCTCCCCATTAAAAAGATTAAGTGACCTAAAATGACATTAGGAAATGCTTCTTTCTTCCCTTTATATCTTACCAAATATGAGACTATCTGGCTTCTAATGTCTGACATTTTATGACCTGAATTGATTATTGACTTGCCTATTAAAAAGGTTAAATCGATACCGATCTTCTCCTGGCATCTTATGTTTTTCATTAATGAAGAGCAGGCACCCTGCTCTTCATTAAGTTTGACACCCTGGAGTTACCACATCATGAATGTCACTACAAGTGGGCCCCACTTTAAGGCTCATTGCTGTAAATCACTTACTTCTCAGATCTGCATCCTTTGATCTAGTTTCAGAAAATGAAGGCTTAGGCCTAAAATTAGGGTCCATGTAAACACAACAGATACTCTGTTGGAATGACTTTAGACAAAGGAAGTTGTCACTCAAAAAACACATGTATGAGTATATGTAACAGTTTCATCTAACAGCCATCTTGAATTCATGTGCAGAAAAGCCCTTTGTGTCCCTTGTTCTACATTTAAAGCTGCAGTAGAAAAGATAATCTTAATGTTTCTCTTACATCTGTAGTTAAAAACAGGAAGTATAATTTGCACAAGCACATTATACTGTATTCAAACAAATCTACCCATCCGTTTTTCATTAAGGCAACTGTAATATCCATTTGAAAAAGCATGATGCCCAGTGAAACAATGGCTTCCTAGTAAGGAATACTAAACAAAGACAAAATTCAAATGAGCGTGCATCTTCAGAAAGTTTGACACCCTGGAGTTACCACATCATGAATGTCACTACAAGTGGGCCCCACTTTAAGGCTCATTGCTGTAAATCACTTACTTCTCAGATCTGCATCCTTTGATCTAGTTTCAGAAAATGAAGGCTTAGGCCTAAAATTAGGGTCCATGTAAACACAAGAACTGAACTGCCTGATTTTTTTAAAATAACCTTTCCAGACTGGACACTCTCAGTAAACTGAATAGGATTGGTGAATCAGCTTACATTTAAGGAACTTCAAATGCAGTCCGTGATTTGGAGAACAGTTGTTTGTAATGGAGGGGGGAATATGATGGGGGAAGTTTAACCATCACTCTTCAATATTAAAAGTCAAAAATACTCAACTAAGAGTGCTTTCTGGTAAACATAAGCTACTGAAGTTGCAAAAAGTTAGTACTGGTTTTAATACACAACAACTGCCTTTCTAAGTTTCTCTGAAATTTACAGAAGTACAAACTTCAGCCCAATAATCAGACTAATAAAATCTGAAAAAATAGATCTAAGCATGAAAGCATGTCCTGCGGATTGGTGGTCAGAGCATGAAGGGGCATACAAATGTTTAGCATATCTGGAGCATAAATACGTTGCAGCTACAACAGTACCATGTGAATGCCTGTTCTCACTTTCAGGTGACATCGTAAATAAGAAGAGGGCAGCATTATCTCCCGTAAATGTAAACAAACTTGTTTGTCTTAGCAATTGGCTGAACAAGAAGTAGGACTGAGTGGACTTGTGGGTTCTAAAGTTTTACTTGGTTTTGGATTTGCGTGCAGTTATATAAAAAAAATCTAAATTTGTAAGTTGCGCTTGCACAATAAAGAGATTGCACTATAGTACTTGCATGAGGTGAATTTTCTTTTTTCTTTTCATCTTTTCTTTTTTACAGTGCAAATATTTGTAATAAAAATAATATAAAGTGAGCTCTGTACACTGTGTTCTATGTTGTAACTGAAATCAATATATTTGAAAATGTAGAAAACTTCCAAAAATATTTAAATAAATGGCATTCTATTACACCTCTACCCCGATAAAACGCGACCCAATATAACACGAATTCGGATATAATGCGGTAAAACAGCGCTCTGGGGGTGCGGAGCTGCTTTACTGCGTTATATCCGGCAGCGGGGCTCAGGTGGCACTTTAAAGAGCTCGGAGCTCTGGCCACTGCGGGGAGCCCTGGGCCCTTTCAATCACTGCTGGAGCCCTGCCGCCGCTACCCCGATATAACATGATTTCACCTATGACACAGTAAGATTTTTTGGCTCCCGAGGACCGTGTTATATCGGGGTAGAGGTGTATTAAGAGTGCGATTAATCACAATTTTTTTAAATTGTTGGACAGCCCTAATTCTATACATTTTATATTGAGAAGGGACTACAAATCAAGGCTGAAAGCAAATTCCTAGAAATTAGGAATGAGGGACACCATTTGGTTTTTACTATTCTGAACGGTTTCTCCACAAAGATTCTCATAGACTTTAAGGTCAGAAGGGACCATCATGAGATGCAAGAGAAACAGAAAGTTTGAACTGTTTGCCAAAGTTTAGTGCAGGAACGAGCCTCTACACAATTCCTTTTACAGATGCTGTGATACGCAGCACCTTTATTTTATGAGTCCAAGAGGAAATTTCCAACTGTACTTTAAAATGGAAAGCCTGTAGCAATGAACATTCTGAGTTCTGATTTCAAGTTAATCACTAGGGTCCAGTGGACTTGACAGAGAAAATTAATATCAAAGTGTTATTCAACCTGCTTTAATATTGGTGTGGCAGAGTAAAACCACCATTCCGCTTCACTAAATTCCACCAGAAATATTGCTCAGTACAGTCAATGGGTAAGAGGAAATACTAGAAATACTTGGTCTGTAACACAGATGTTAACCACCAGCTGGATTAAACAGGGCAACAGAAGTTCCAGCTCAGGGATTTAGTTCAAGATTAATACTCGTTGCTTTTCACTACCTCACGCTCCATGTTTGGGCCATATGACAATTTTCAAACAGACCGTCTATGAGGAAGACAACTCATTACAGCTTCTGTATAATCTTTATCCAGACACAACAGTTTTGCATGAAGATGAGTCTCTGGTGACACCTCTTTCTGCAATGGAGAATACTGTATAAATTCCTCAATAAGAGCACATAGAAATCCAACTCAATGTCATGAATTGTTCACTTCGTTACATAGGGGAAAGCTCCTGCTCAAGAAAGAAATGTTGCTTTAACCATATCAAAATTAACATCAGAATGCAAGATTTATGCTACTATAGTAAAGTTAGTGTTGAAGGTCTGAGCAAGATACAAAACATACTTCAACAATGTTTAAATATTTCTTTTCCAACTGCAAGCTCTTCAGGGCAGGGCTTCTGTCTGTACAGCACCTAGCACAATGGGGCCCCAATCTATATTTGACCCTTTTGAGGGTTACAATTCTACAAATAACCCTAGTCCTTTGTTATGCCTGGGCAACAAAACGGCAGATGAAATTCAATGTTGCTAAATGTAAAATAATGCACACTGGAAAACATAATCCCAACTACACGTACAAAATGATAGGGTCTAAATTAGCTGTTACCACTCAAGAAAGAGGTCTTGGAGTCGTCATGGGTAGAGCAGTGCCAGTCAAAAAAGTTAATAATGTTAGCAACCATTAGGAAAGAGATGAATAATAAATCAGAAAATATTGTAATGCCACTATATAAAGCAATAGTACACCCCTACCTTGAATATTGTGCCCAGTTCTAGTTTATTCTGATTTATCCTGCTGAGCTATTATGCAGTCTCTCATTATTTCTCCATTTCCTTTCCCCACATTCAACTTCACTGAACGCACATTCATTGTGGGTTGTAACCCACAAAAAAGATATATTAGAATTGGAAAAGGTACACAGAAGGGCAACAAAAATGACTGGGGTATGGAACAGCTTCCTTATGATGCGAGATTAAAAAGATGGACTGTTCAGCTTGGAATAGAGAGAAGTAAGAAGAGATATGATAGAGGCCTATAAAATCACAAATGGCGTGGAGACAGTGAATAAGGAAGTGTTTACCCCTTCATACAACACGAGAACTATGTTCGTAGGCAGCAAGTTTAAAACAAACACAAGGAAGTACTTTTTCACACAACACACAGTCAACCTGTGGATCTCATTACTAGACGATGTTGTGAAGGCCAAAAGTACAACTGGATTCAAAAAAGAATTAGGAAAATTAATGGAGGATTGGTCCATCAATGGCTGTTAAGACAAGATGGTCAGAGATGCAACCCCATGCTCTCGGTGTCCCACAGCCTCTGACTGCCAGATGCTGGCACTGGACAACAGGGGAAGGATCAGTTGATAATTGCCCCTGTTCTTTTCATTCCCTCTGAAGCATCTGACATTGGCCAGTGTCAGAAGAGAGGATAGAGGGCTAGCTGAACCATCAGTCTGACCTTGTGTCGCCATTCTTATGTTCTTATGTCTGTAACTCGCAATTCAGCCAGTAGTGACTTGGAAGACGGAGCTTAAACACCAAGGTGTGTGTATGAAGAACTATCATCCCCTAGCTTCATAAAGTTACTAAGGCAAAGCAAAAACATTTACATAATGAAGAAATGCCTCATTAACAAAATATACAAAGTAAATTCTTTGAGACCCAGGGTAGATCTACAGTTCAGAGCAGATGATCTGTACAAAGATTGATAAGCAGATGGAAATATAATTGCCCTCCTTGTAGAATGCGCCTAACTGTTACCAAATCTGACTTATTCTGCAGTCTCCCACTTTTTTCTCCATTTCCTTTCCCCACATTCCACTTCACTGAAAGCATGTTCATTGCGGGCAGTAGCCCACCACCAGTAAATCAAAATGCAGTCCCCCAACAATCAAGTGTTACCAGCAGAGTTCCTGCCATGGCAAAGGGGAAATAAAAACAGCAGATTTTAATTTAACCAAATATTAACCCAAGGCAGAATATTATAATCTAAAACAGCATTTCTCTCAGCATTAAAAAAAAACAAAAAAACAAGGTCCATCTTTTAATTAGAAACCTAAATCCGTCACAGTATTTCTAAGCACTGTGCATCAATAAAATGCAGCACTAAGAATTCTAGATAGCAAAATCTTTCAGCTTCCCTGGTTCCCAGTGAGCAACTTTCTGGTGAGAAGAGATCCTAACTTTTACTTTTCTTTCTCTCTTACTTTCTCACCTGTTAGCTATTGTTTCTGGGAAGATGCTACTACAGGAGAAAGTCTCATTAAGGATATGGGTCTCGTATTTAGGGTGTATCTATGTTGGAACTGGATGGTGTAATTCGCCACTCAAGAACGGTGTAATTCCCTAGCGTGCCACAAAGAGAAGTTTAGCCATGACAACATGAGCGGTGAGAGGGGTCTCAGACAGGATCGTACTTGGAGAGTGGGGAGAGGGACAGCCCCACCTTCTGCTTACGCCGCTGCTGCTACACTTGTATTTTAGCATACTAGTTCAATCAGAGCTAGTGCAGGATGTCTCCTTGAGCTGGAATTCACACCTTCCAGCCACACGGTAGACATACTCTTAGTCACGAATGGGAACAGGGACTGATTCAGTATTGACCTCCTCTGTTGAGTCATTACATCATACAGCTGGGGTGCTACTACTGAAAATGCTTAGCCACTATACATGAGAGTACACCTCTACCCCGATATAACGCAGTCCTCGGGAGCCAAAAAATCTTACTGCATTATAGGTGAAACCGCATTATATGGAACTTGCTTTGATCTGCCGGAGTGCTTCAACAGTTTCAAAATGTTATAGTTTTTCACTTTAGGTGACCAGGATAACATGAAAGTTTATTTTTGTATTAGGAAATATATACAAATCAACTGAATCCAAGGTGCAGCTAGTGCTAATCAGTCCCACTCCGATTACTTCACTGGGAGTTATATTTGCCCTCTAAGGTGTTGAAATAGCTGTATTTTACCCAGTGAAGTGACATTACACAGATAATCTATTTTAGTTTTTAGAAGTGTGAGAATCAAGTCAGGAAAGAGAAAAATAAGGAGCAATTAGGTTTTGTGGGCGGGAAGCATTCTTAATTTTTTTCTGTTTTCTAAATTGATTAAAACAATAGCAGGACGACATGAGAAGAAACGGAGAACAGATTAAGTGTACAGTAACATAGACTTCTGAAATTTAGGTTTCTCTCACTTTTCATTCCTGAAGGTCCTGAACCTGCTCTCAGTGAAGTCAAGTATTTTTATCTGTTAGAGACACAAGAGTGCAGCAAAGAAAATCCCCCGCAAAGTTCTTCTGAGATGCACCATGTATTTATAAGATCCCTTCTTGGACTCTTAAAAACCACTTGTGATGGTTTAGTATGTCTGCACATTAAGGTTGCCAACTTTCTACTCGCACAAAACTGAATACCCTTGCCCCAGGCCCTGTCCTGCCCCATCCTCTGAGGCCTCGCACATGCTCGGCCCTTCTCCAAGGCCCTGCTCCCACTCATGCCATCTCCCCTCCCTCTGTTGCTCGCTCTCCCCACCGTCACTCACTCACTCATTTTCACCGGGGTGGCTCCAGGGGCTGGGGTGCGGGAGGGCTCCGGGGTGGGGCCAGAAATGAGGTGTTCAAAGTGCAGGAGGAAGTTCCAGGCTGTGGCAGTGGGTTGGGATGCGAGAGTGGGAGAGGTGAGGGCTCCAGCTGAGGTGCAGGCTCGGGATGAGGACTTTGGGGTGCAGGAGAGGGCTCTGGGCTAGGGGGCGGAACCAAGGGGTTTGGAGTATGGGAGGGGGTCCGGGCTGAGGTTGGGGTGTGGGAGGAGGTACGGGTTCTGGGCTGGGGGTGCGGGTTCTGGGGTGGGGCCAGAAATGAGGCACTTGGGGCGGGAGGGAGCTCTGGGCTGGGAGTTGGGGGTGTGTGAGGGCTCTGGCTGGGGGTGCAGACTCTGGGGTGGGGCTGGGGATGAGGGGTTTGGGGTATGGGAGGGTGCTCCGGGCTGGGACCAAGGGGTTCGGAGGGAGATGAGGGCTGGGGCAGGGGGTTGAGGCACAGGCTCAGGTTCTGGGCAGCACTCACCTCAAGCAGCTCCCAGAAACAGCGGCATGTCCCTGCTCCAGCTCCTACGCAGAGGCACAGCCAGGTGGCTCTGTGCACTGCCCCATCCGCAGGCGCCGCCCCCACAGCTCCCATTGGCCGGGAACTGCGGCCAGTGGGAGCTGCAGGGTGGGGCGGCGCTTGGGGCGGGGGCAGCATGCAGTGTCCCCCGGCTGCCCCTGTGAGTAGGAGCCAGAGAGGGGACAGGCCAGCTGATTCCCGGGAGCTGTGCGGTGTGGAGGCTAGCAGGGAGCCTGCCAGTCACACTGCATGGCTCTGCGAGCCAGCCACTGCTGACCGGAGCCACCAGGATGATCCCTTTTCACCCGGGTGTTCCGGTCAAAAACCGGACATCTGGTTACCCTACTGCACATGCCTACATCCAACTACCAACTGCTTTTTGTTTTGTGAGAACTATTTTGGTTGCCATATCTTCCCTGTTGCCTTTTTACCTCCATCTTGTACTGGAGTTCCAAGAAGTGTCGACTGAAGGGGAACAATACTTAATACTGAATGACTTTGCCCTGGCATTACAATGGATATGCTAAAGAGGGTAGCCAAGCTCCAAGAAACCAGTTTTTCCAGGCTGAAATTCAGATGGGCAGTACCCAAGTAAAGGATCGCTTGACCGATGGGTGGGGGGGGGCATCACCTGAGGAGGGCTTTGAGGCTGACTAGGAAGGTCACATGACAGAGGGGAATGGAAAGTTATAAAAGGATATGGTCTGCTCTTGGTAGCTCTCTCTCGCCAACCAGAACAAGGAGGAAAAACTTGAATAGGAAGAAACGAGGATCTTGAGGATTCACCCAAACCCAAAGTGCTTTCAGCACGGTGAAAACACTGGAAGGAGGGTGTGTGTGCAGTTTAATTAATTTATTTTTTTGCAGGGATCTTTAAGTCTCATACTTTCTCTAGGAGAAATGTGTGTATTTAGACATCCCTTGCAACGTCTGAGTGATACTTGCTTACACTCTCATGGGGTCACCAAAGGAAACAGTAAACTAGAGAGTCCACAGCTTTAGTGGGACTCAAAGAGCATACAACAGCTTCTGGGGAGACATGGAAGAGCGTGTGCGAGTTTCAGGGCCTTGGCAATTGGACCATGGGATCTCCGATGCCAAGAAGGGTGTAAGACACAGGGTCTGCACCTGGAGTGTGTGCCAAGATGCCCAGGGATAAACTCTGCTCAATCCCAGCAAGTCAAGAGCCCACGGTTTGAGCCTAGTATAGCAGCTCTTCAGGTTTGTAACACTAAGAAAAACAGCCTCAAGTCATAAAGTGACAGGACAACAAACATCTGCTTATGGTTCAGTGATACAGGAGGGCCAGGGAGCAGTGGGAAAGTGGTAGAGGGAGAGTATATAAGCCCTAGGCTAATTAAGGTGTGGTTCCCTGAAGACTAGGGAGGGTTGCTACAGGTTAATTGGAGCACCTGTAGTCAATTAAGGCCCTGTTAGCAACCTAATAAAACCCCTGTTTCAGGCAGTCAGGGGAGAAAGAGGAAGGAGAGAGGACTGGAGCTTGGAGGTGTACTGTGAGACTTGGAAGATCAGAAAACAGGAGTAAGGGAGACCCTGCCCCAGCAGGGGAGGGAGACTCCCTCCCCCAGCGTCTAAGGACTGAAGGTACCCCACCCAAGGGGGAAGAGGGTAAGGACCCGCAGGGGTTCAGAGGGGCTGGGACTCAGAGTGAGGAGCAAACCCAGACCCCTCCCCTGCTTCCCCCCTTTACCACCTTCCCGGGCCACTAGTGGGGCCCTCGGTGCCCCAAGAGCAGGGGCAAGGGGTGGCATCTTAGCCCCCCCCCCCACCAAGAAAAGCGCAGGACCCACCATACTACATCGGCCATCTTGTCACAGTTCCTAAAAAGTGAGGCTTGAGACAATACAAGAAGTTTCATGGTCTTATTTTAGAAAACAATCAAAAGAAAAATGAGGGAACTTTTCAAGACCTAACACAATTAAATACCAGTACTCTACAGATGTTTTTTCTCACCATCTTTTATTAACCTCAGTAATGACAAAGATATGGATATATTTATATTAGTAATAGATTATGCTAGCTTTTCATTGCAATAGCTGGACAAGAATGCAGTACTATCCTCATTTATTATCTTCACATTTGTGAAAGACTTACTTCATAACACCATTTAACTGAAATTTATGTCAATTACACAGGAGAACTCTCAGCTATTTTTTGCCGTTTTAAAAATTTGTTTCAACACCTTCATGAATAAATTAACCTCTCTACTTCTCTCCTGTGTAAACTCTGGAATTGTTTTTATTGTTGCAGTTTCACAGTGCTCTGCATATATTATAGTGAAGGGTTCATTTCGATTTCTTAGGAGTCATGTTGTTCTCTTCCCAAAATACCCTTCAACACCTAAGGTAAGGCCCAGTGAATTAAAAAAAACGTACAATTTGTACATAATCTCGTCTCATCCATGGTAAAAGTGTGTTCAATCTGAGGTTAGGTGAACAGAAGAGAACTACTAAATCAGTAGCAAATGTAGATTTTTTTTTTTTGGTTCTATATACAGATTTTTTTCCCCAACTGGGAACAGACAACAACAATGGACCATAAAAAGCAACATGAGGCATTCTATACAGCAAAATCAGAACACTAATTAGCTCCACCCATATGATTCTTCCGCCGTTGCTTGGTCCCAAGCCCAAGATGTGAAAGGAGGAGGGTTGTGCGTTGGGTTGGCAACCCACCACGTAAAAAAAAAAAAAACCAAGTGCCACAGAAACGTCAATCAACTCTCCAGAAATTCACAAAATCGTGGGTAGCCAGCCAGAGATGCCAAATATGACAAACAGGGATCAAAGCCGAAAGGAAGTCCCTGTTTCAATGGAGTCTCTGGTTAAACCCAAAAAACAAATAAAGATAGCGGTATGGAATGTTCGAACAATGTATGAAACAGGGAGAACAGCATTAGTAACAAAGGAAATGAGAAAATATGGTATTAACATCCTTGGGATCAGTGAGATGAGGTGGACGGACACTGGTATGTTAACACTGGACTCTGGTGAGACAATTTTTTATTCAGGACGCACAGATGGATATCACCATGAAGGGGTGGGCATCCTTGTCGACAAACAGATGAGAAAGAGTTTGTTAGGATGGAGTCCTGTTACCTCCAGAATAATAAGAGCGAGATTCTTCTCCAGATATGCGAAGACCACCATCATCCAATGTTATGCACCTACTGAACAAGCCGAGGAAGAGGAAAAAGACTTGTTCTATATCAGACTTCAGGAAGAGATACTTAAGACCCCATGCCACGACATCCTGATTTTGATGGGCGACTTCAACACTAAAGTCGGTTCCAATAACGACGGGTATGAAGCATGTATGGGGCAGGAAGGAGTTGGAGAGAGAAATGATAATGGTCAACGATTTGTAGATTTATGTCTTGAGAATGGACTGGTGATAGGTGGAACAATTTTCCAACACAAGACAATACACAAGTTGACGTGGATATCACCGGATGGGAAAACCAGGAACCAAATTGATCACATTGTGATCAATCGAAAGTGGAGAGGGTCGTTGTTGGACACCAGAGTATCAAGAAGTGCAGATGTAGGTGGCGATCATCACCTTGTATTGAGTAAGCTTCAGATAAAACTGAGAAAGACAAAGAAAGTTTATGGGCAACAAATTTTTGACTCAAGGAAGTTGAAAGAACCGTCAGTAAAGGCACAGTTCATACTGGAGCTCTTGAAAAAGTTTCAACTTCTAAATGATTTGCGAACTGGTAATATAAACACTACTTGTGACAACGTTGAGAAGGTATATGTGGAGGCCAGCAAGACAGTGCTTGGCTGTAAGAGAAGAGAGCGGAAAGTATGGATTTCAGATCATACATACAAACTCATTGAGGAGAGGAAGATAGCAAAATTACGTATGCTGACTGGAAGTGGTGAACAACAGAAAGCTGCGAATGAAGAATACAGGGAGAAAAACAAGGCTGTGAAGAGAAGTGTTCGAAAAGATAAAAGGGATTATACTACCAGTCTGTCAAGAGAGGCGCAGTCAGCAGCCGTGCGGGGCGACACAAGAACTGTGTATAGAATCACGAGGACTTTGACAGGAGGGTTCAGCAATAGGTCAACAGCGGTTAGAGGAAAGGATAGGAGAATATTGATAGAAGAGAAAGAACAAATTAATCGATGGGCAGAGCATTTGAGAGAGACTCTAAATAGACCAAATCCTGAAGAGGTAGTTGAAATAGAGGAAAAGAGTTTTCAGATGGAGGTAGAACAAGGGCCTATCACAGAGCGAGAGATAGAAGAGGCCATTAGACAGACAAAAGAAAATAGGGCACCAGGCGAAGATAGAATAACCGCAGAAATGCTAAAAGCCGACCTGAATATGAGTGCCGGGATTCTAGAGGAGCTATTCAACAAGGCATGGGAAGAAGAGAAAGTACCTGAAGCATGGAAGAAAGGTATCATTGTGAAATTACCAAAGAAGGGTGATTTGTCTTTGTGTGATAATTGGAGAGGTATAAACCTGTTATCAGTGCTCGGGAAGGTTTTCTGCAGAGTCCTGTTACAGAGAATAAGATAAGCAGTAGAAGAGGTCCTGAGGGAAGAACAAACAGGATTTAGGAGTGGGAGAGGATGCGTTGATCAGATATTTGTATTACGTATGATAATGGAACAATCCCTTGAATGGAACTCGCCACTGTTCATTAACTACCTTGAT
The DNA here is from genome assembly GCF_016161935.1 of Mauremys reevesii. Classification (NCBI taxonomy): domain Eukaryota; kingdom Metazoa; phylum Chordata; order Testudines; family Geoemydidae; genus Mauremys; species Mauremys reevesii. Next base: position 32,428,356 of record NC_052632.1, on the reverse strand, counting down.
TTCGAGAAGGCATTTGATAGCGTCCACCATCCATCTCTCTGGAATATCCTAAAAACATATGGATTCCCTCCAAAAGTTATTAACATACTCAAAGATATGTATGCCGATAATAAGTGTTGTATTCGCCATAAAGGACAGCGGAGCGAGTGGTTCCATGTGAGAACGGGAGTTAGACAAGGATGTGTTATTTCGCCCATCCTATTTCTTGTGGTTATAGACTGGGTGATGCGGAAAGCCACCAAAGATAGGCCAAGAGGGATCGCATGGGGATCCTCTGGTCATATTGAAGATTGTGACTTTGCGGATGACATCGCCCTGATTTCAAGCTCTCAGATGGACCTCCAAGAGAAGGCTGATAGAGTAGGTAGAGCAGCAAGGTGCGTGGGACTTAATATCCACGCCGGTAAGAGCAAAACAATGAAAGTAAAAACAGCCAGCTCGACGACGACAGTAGTATGTGACGTAGAATTGGAGGAGGTGAACGATTTTAAATATCTTGGTAGTTACATATCGGCTGATAGATATCTCCTTCTGAATATTACCACCAGAATCGGTCTTGCAGCAACTGCATTCTATAGACTTCAGAACATTTGGAGGTCGGCCATCTTGCAAATGAAAACCAGGGTAGAGATCTACAGGTCAAACGTCCGCTCTGTGTTGCTTTATGCGGCGGAAACATGGAGGACCAACAAGAAGATAGAAAGTCGGCTTCGGGGTTTTGAAGGAAGGTGTCTTAGGCGAATTCTTAACATACACTGGCCGCAGCGTATCACCAATGTTGAAGTGAGCAGATTAACGGGCATTAACAACATAGTGGATGAAGCCAAACAACGAAGATGGAGATGGTTGGGGCATGTGTTGAGAATGGGTGCTGATAGACACCCTCATATTGCCCTACGATGGACACCACAAGGAAGAAGGAGGAGAGGTAGACCATTGGGGACGTGGCGAAGGACCATTGAAGAGGAAATGAAAGGCATGGGAATGAAGTGGGATGAAATTTGCTGCCTTGCTCAAGAACGAAATGAATGGAGGAGAATGGTTGACGCCTTATGCTCCACTGGGAGTGAATAAGAGGAAGAAGAAGAATATGATTCTTGCACCTCAGAAAGGATGAGAAGAGGAAGCATTTGTTTACATTATGAAACAATTCTTAAAATCATTACCACAATAGTCTTCCTTCTGCATCACCAACAGCCATAACTCTGTTACTGCTAAGTTATGATGGGCCATGTTTAGAATAATACGTATATTCAAGGAAAGACTATAAACCTTTTCTTTAACACTTTTTCTTCATCAAAAAGTTGTACTGAAATTCCTTGAGAAAAACTTTTACACAGAACAATTTATTTTCACCTCTTTAAAGTGAGTTTTTTAGTGAACTATTCCGAATGTCAAATGCAAAAAGTTTTTATGTCATAGACAAATATAAATATAGATAGATAGCATTATTTCATTTCCCTGAAATGTAAGAAACACTTTTTTATTGATTTACTTTTGTGATACATAACAAGCCAGGAAAAAGCATAAAGGTAACCAGAAGGCAAGCCACAGGATCATAAATCAAATAAATACAGAACCAAACATTCATGAAATCGCCTTGAGAAGCATCCCCAGAGTAAAAGGAAGAAATCCAATGTCAATGCAAGCCAGTCTATTTCTGTGGAAGTCTCAGTTAAAATTGCTTTCCCTCCTGGTATCAATCCAAAACACTTATGGATGTGAAGCAACTCCAGAACCAGCTAAAATCCTACATAGTCCCAGTGCTGAGTAATGCCTTCATATGCTCCTACACTTCTTCTACCATGTCTCCCAGCGATAGCTGTCCCAAATTCTCTGGGCTGCAGCAGTGATAAGCGAGTAATACCTTGTAGGGCTTTCAATGCCTTTCTTCTTCCACAATAACTAGCACCCTCCTGCTAAAGAGATCTGGAAATAATTAGGGTGAAACATTTGGGAGGAACTCTAACTTTGGGATAAACCCCCAAAAGTGATTCCCCATTCCCCCAAAAGTGATTCCCCAACACTAAAGCATTACAGCTGGTGCGTAATGTCACATGGAACATGCCATGAATTACGCTACTCCTCTACCTTGATATAACGCTGTCCTCGGGAGCCAAAAAAATCTTACTGTGTTATAGGTGAAATCGCGTTTTATCAAAGTTGCTTTAATCCACCGGAGTGTGCAGACTCCCCCCTCTCCCCCCCCGGAGCGCTGCTTTACCACGTTATACCCAAATTCGTGTTATATCGGGTTGCGTTATATCGAGGTAGAGGTGTATTTAGCATTTGTATTGTGGTGCATCTACAGGCCACAGCTTCGTTTTGCTGGGCACTGCACAACTTAATGACTATCCTTGACTAAAACAAGTTTAGAGTACAGAGAAACACAATGTACCTACTCACAGAAGTGTGTCAGAACTGGTATTCATGCATTACAGCACACTATAGCTTAAATGTTGAATATGTCATCTGATAGAGTGCCTATGACCATCGCTTTTATAACAATTCAAGTTTATAAAAATCCTGCATAGCTGAAATGCTTTCTACTGGGACAGAACAAGTGCCTACAAATAATATAACCAGGGCAAAATGCAATTTTTAGGTTCCTATTGGGTCATTCCCACTCCCAATAAATGAACCCGTACAAAGAATGTACAGACCGGGGAGCCTATATTCTCTCCTCACTTCTTTCCATGTGTCTTTAGAAAAAGCATATAGCAGTACTTAATATTTACAAGCCTAATACACTCTCTACAGTATTCACAAAAGATACTATGTACATCAAGCTACTATTTCAAATTCACATTGTAATTGTGGATAACTGCATAGTTGTTCAGGTGCCCTGGCAGTCAATATATTGGAGCAATCAGCCCAATACAGCATCTTCAGAGACTGTTTGTAAACTCCGTTTAAAACAGGCAGGCTGGCATGACATAGATTTTTATCAGAGTTAAATTCTCCATCTTCAAATGTGTTTCTGACTCTTGCGTTATTTAACTAACCTCTGCACTTTTAGCTATTAGCTGTTCCAATTTGATTAAAACACAGCAAAAGGGCAACTGACAACACATTTTTTAAGATGGCCTGGTTGCCAATTAGTTTGCCAATGTGAAAACTGAGTTAATGGAAACACCAACCAAGTCAACTGCAGCCTCAAGTGCCACTAAACTACTTCAGAAAATTAGCTTTTAACAATGCTGCAGTCAAACCATTTATCTATCCAATATAGTAAATCATAGATTTTTTTCCTATCGTCTTTCGGGTCACTTTTTTGCATTGGAATGGACATGTACTGCAGCCATCTTAGCACAAGAGTAAATGATCTTTCTCCTCTGTTCAATCATTACTTGCTAGAATGTAATTCTGTTTCCAATAACTCTGTGTTATTAATAGAATATGGAACAGATGTGTACTGCCCTTTCCTTGTTTCCACTAAGCCTTCCGTAAGCACACACACAATGCATACTTCCTTAGACAGCCCCCTCCCAACTGTCTGCATGGAGACCCCACATAGTAGTTACTGGTACAGCCAATGGATGCTTACCAAAAATGGCAGCTTACAAGCCTGACTAGCCATATCGAGACAAGTTCACTAGAGAAGCAAATTCTAAAGGGCTTCTCTCCCCAGAAAACATGTTTCTGAAATAGTGCTAACTGACAAAATAAATCAGAATTAGGACTGGGCCAAAACCGTCTCTTATGGTAACTCCATTAAATTACTCCAAGGCTGCACTCACCCTATCATGTTTGCCCTGTGCTCTGGAGAGCTGTTGTATTGGGTTTGACCCAGATGCTTTATGTTGCAGGGCAATTGTTTTTATCAGAATTTCAACAGAATTTTAGACGCTGTCTTTTCTTGATATCATTAGGGTAGGAACATAGCCTGGCCTTCCATTTTACATCCCTATCAATTTAATATTTTGAAGTGAATATGTAATCTGATGTAACTGAATTTCTAATTTGGGCACATGTATAATAGTCAGTGCTCTATCAAATCAGGATTAAACATATCCAGTGGAAGTACAGTAGCGACTAAAACTATCTTGTTTTAATGTAAAGTTCTTTTATGATTTAGCAGGGGTCTGCTCCTAGGAGTTATTTCCTACATCCCAAGACTAGAAATCTGCATACATGCCAGTATGGTCAAAAGCAAAATACTTTTATACTAGATTAACTTTGTAACAAGATCCAATTGGTCAAGAGTTCGACATTCCTCTAATTGTTAGTACAGGGCACCAGCAAAACAGGGCACACGACATTCATTACTGTTCGTGGGAGACAAAAACTTAATTCTGTTGCAACATCTTAAAGATCTGATCCCAGGGTACGTCTACACTACGGGATTATTCCGAATTTACATAAACCGGTTTAGCAAAACAGATTGTATAAAATCGAGTGCGCGCGGCCACACTAAACACATTAAATCGGTGGTGTGCGTCCACGGTCCAAGGCTAGCGTCGATTTCTGGAGCGTTGCACTGTGGGTAGCTATTCCGTAGCTATCCCATAGTTCCCGCAGCCTCCCCCGCCCCTTGGAATTTCCGGGTTGAGATCCCAGTGCCTGATGGGGCAAAAATCATTGTCGCGGGTGGTTCTGGGTAAATGTCGTCAGTCACTCCTTCCTCTGGGAAAGCAACGGCAGACAAGCATTTCGCGCCTTTTTTCCCTGGATTGCCCTGGCAGACGCCATAGCATGGCAATCATGGAGCCTGTTTTGCCTTTTGTGACTGTCACCGTATGTGTACTAGATGCCGCTGACAGAGGCGATTCAGCAGCGCTACACAGCAGCATGCTTTTGCATGACAGCAGAGATGGTTACCAGCCATACTGTACCATCTACCATACCATAAATTGGTAATAAGATGATCATGGTTACCAGTCCTTTTGCACTGTTCCATTTGCTGCGGTCATAAGTGCCCCTGGCTGAGATCAGCCGGGGGCGCAAAAGCCAAAATTGGGAATGACTCCCTGAGTCAATCCCTCCTTTTTGGTATCTAAAAATAGAATCAGTCCTGCCTAGAATATGGGGCAAGTGTACTAGAGAACCAGTGTATCATAGAACCAGAGAGCACAGCTGCTCTGTGTCAGATCCCGCAGAAATTATGAGCTGTATGCTATTCACAGGGGGTGCTCCTGCAACAACCCCACCTGTTGATTCCGTTTTCCCCCAGCCTTCCTGGGCTACCGTAGCAGTGTCCCCCCACTTGTGTGATGAAATAATAAAGAATGCAGGAATAAGACACAGTGACTTGTTAGTGAGAAATGAGTGGAAGGCAGCCTCCAGCTGCTATGATAGTCCAGACAGGACATTACGCAGTGTGGGGGAGAGGAGTGTCAAGGGACAATTGAATTTTTTCTTTACACATGAAGGGCTGGGGCTGACAGAGCTCAGCCCCCTGTTGCTATGATGAAGACGGTTACCAGCCATACTGCACCATCTACCAGGAAAAATCAGGAGTTTTTTACACAGGCACCCATGGTCGACCTCACTGGATGCTAGTCAGCATGGTTACCAGTCCTTTTGCACTGCACCATGTGCCAAAAGGCTGATGATGACGGTGGATATCATATCAGCCATATTGCACCATCAGCCACCCATGGCGGGGGCGGGGAGCGAGGATGTTGGTGTTGACTGCTGCAGCATCGCGTCTATCTGCAGCATTCAGTAAAGATAGGGTGACATGTAAAAGAGTCAAGAGAGGATTGTTTTCCCTTTCACTTCTGGGTGTGGGTGTGGGGGGGGGCGTAAATTGCCGAGCTATGCCCTGAACCACCGCGGACACTGTGTTTGACCCTAGAAGCATTTGGAGCTCAGCCAAGAATGCAAATGCTTTTCGGAGACTGCAGGAACTGTGGGATTGCTTGAGTCCTCCAGTCCCCGCTCCCTCCCTCCATGAGCATCCATTTGATTCTTTGGCTTTCCGTTACGCTTGTCACGCAGCAGTGCGCTGAGTCCCTGCTATGGTGTCTGTCTGGAGAATTTTTAAAAATGATTTTGAATTTCGTCTTCTGTAACGGAGCGCTGATAGAACAGATTTGCCTGCCCTTACAGCGATCACATCCGCATGGTCCATGCTGGAGCTCTTTTTTTATTTTTATTTTTAACTGCATCGCCACACGTGCTGATCGGAGCTCCACGCTGGGCAAACAGGAAATATTCAAAAGTTCGCGGGGCTTTTCCTGTCTACCTGGCCACTGCATCCGAGTTCAGATTGCTGTCCAGAGCAGTCAGTGGTGCACTGTGGGATACCACCCGGAGGCCAATACCGTCGATCTGCAGCCACACTAACACTAATCCGATATGGTAATTCCGATACTAGCGCTACTCCTCTCGTTAGGGAGGAGTACAGAAATCGATTTAAAGAGCCCTTTATATCGATATAAAGGGCCTCTTAGTGTGGACGGGTGTGGCGTTAAATCGGTTTTACGCTCCTAAAACCGGTTTAAACGCGTAGTGTAGACCAGGCCCCAGACTAGTGCCTCAGAACATCCCTTAAGCAAATGAACAAAAGAACCTGTCAGTAGCACAATCTACATTTTGAACAGAATCAAACTGATTATAGATGAAAATCTGCGTACTGAGAAAGGAGGCTTTAGAACAAAAATAAATAAACAAACAAATAAAAGTGTAAAACACATCTTTACTCAGAGATGGTTGAGAAAAGGCTTGCTCACCAGATATTAGTCCTGAATTGTACAGAGTTCACCATAGCTTTTGACTGCATTGACGGCAAGTCACTATGGAAAATCTTACAAAAATATAAGCTTCCTAAAAAGATAGTTTTCACTGACTAAGATGCTGAATGAAGGTTCAAAATGTTATGTAAGCACAAAAAGTGGAAAGACTAGTTTGATATCATCACTGGAGTGCAACAGAGATGCGTCTCATTGCATCTCCTCTTCGGCATTGTGATTATGTGATGCAAAAAAGCAAAACAAAGGAAAATACATGAATTACGTGGAGTAGAGAAACACTTTGAGGTCTTGATTTTGCTAATTACATTGTTCTGCTGGCACATGATGCTGCTATGAAAAAGACCACTACCAATGTCAAATGTGAGGCTTCCCAAGTAAGTTTAATCAGCCAAAAGGAAATGAGAGTTATGATAATTGAAAGAGGAGTCAGCAATGATGGTGGATATGTGATTGAGAGGGAAGAATAAGGCATAGTTAACAAATTTGTACATCTTGGAAGCACAATTACTGCCAATGGTCAACTTCATAAGGAGAGAGAAACAAGAAGTGGGAAGGCAAGTGGAGTCTTTTTGAGACTAACAAATGACTGGAAAAAATAAGGAGATTCACAGAAGAACCAAGACAAAAAGTTATACATTGTCATTTTGATACCCACCCTGCTATATGTTTCTGAAACTTGGTAAATTAGAAACCCCCAACGGGAAAAATGCATTGCAACAGAGATGCTTGAGAAAAATACTTGGTGTCTGCTGGGAGGATAAAGGAACCAACCCACCTTACAGACTGTAGAGACAATGATTTGAGAAGGCTGAAGTGTTTTGGACATGTTGTAGGGATGCCAAAAAACAACACACACCTGTATTCCTAGAACAAGCCTTTGACTGGATACCAGTTGACAGAAGGCAGAGAAAAGGGGGACAAGTGATGTAAAAGAAAACCATTGAGAAAGATGTCACTGTCAGAAACAGACTACAATGAAGCAAGAAACGTGGCATTCGACAGAGGTGAAAAGACAGGGTTGCTTCTTGTCTCACAAGGCACAAGAAAAACTAATAATAAATAATACATACCCTATGCCTCAGTCCTCTGAAATTTAGAATACAACAGTTTGTAAGCTGCAGATTGCATTTAACTATACATTAAACTACTTAATCATCCTTAGAAAGTTTAACTTACAAGCACAGAAGACAGGTTTATGCCTTCTGAGCTATTTCTTTTCTGTACTGGTGCTGCCCACTGTGATCTAAACAGCAGCGTCAAGAGCTGCCAGGCCCTTTGAGTCTTCACTCTGGTACAATTCACTCAAGTAATGAAGAAGCAGTGACATCAACTGTTTGCCTGCAGACTTAGAAAGACAACACAGCACCAGTTCATATCACTTCTCTGTCTGGAAGTTTCCCTGCAGCCATCTTAAAAGCTGGATTATTTTCATGAAAGTTTGAGTTTTATGGAAAATCAACGAGTGGCACTTGCCAAGCAATCTCATGCGTGTGCATGTATATTCCAAGACTTGCTAAACAAAATTAGATTTCAAATCTTCAGGAAATTGAACAAATAATTCCCTGTATTTATATGGTAAAGTACACTGAGTCTTAGCCCAAACCAATTTGAAACAAACAGTAAAAAATTCTGAAAAACAAAATTTGGATTGGAAATGCCAAGTCAACCTTCATTTAGAAGTGCACCCCCCATGACCCTAGCCCTGACTCCAGGCCCCCCACACATACCCAGCCCCCCACACCCCATGCCCTGACTCCTGCACCCCCCACATCTCCACCCCCACCCCTCACACCAAATGGGAGCTCCTGCACCCCTCGCACCAAATGGGAGCTGCCCAGGTAAGCGCTCCACAACCAAACCTTCTGCCCCAACCCTGAGCCCCCTCCTTCCTTCTAGCTCATGGTCAGACCCTACACCCCAACCCCCAGCCTGCTCCTTCACCCCCAGCCCTGTGGTCAGTGCACTCCCACCCTCCGCTCAGTGCAGAGAGAGAGGAAGAGAATGGGCTCGAACCAGGGAGAAGGTAGGTACCCACTCTATGTGGGCAGGGCCGGGACCCCAGACCGGCAGCGGGCTGAGCTACTCAGCCCACTGCCGGAATGGGGTCTCGGCTGCCGGCCCCCTCAGCCCGCTGCTGGCCCCGGGTTCTGGCTCCTGGCTCCTTGCCAGCCAGGGTCCCGGCCGCCAGTCCCACTCAGCCTGCTGCCGCCCTAGGTGAACGGAACCCCAGGCCGGCAGCGGACTGAGCGGGCCGGTGGCGTAAGATCAGCATTTTAATTTAATTTTAAATGAAGCTTCTTAAACATTTTGAAAACCTTGTTTACTTTACATACAACAATAGTTTAGTTGTATAATATAGGCAGAGAGTGACCTTCTAAAAAAAATTAAAATGTATTACTGGCATGTGAAACCTTAAATGAGAGTGAATAAATGAAGACTCAGCACATCACTTCTGAAAGGTTGCCAACTCCTGTTCTAGTCTTTGTAAAACAACTTCCATTTTATTAGCTATGATATTCAGGGAGAAAATATCCTCAAACTCAACTGTGCAAAAGGACACAATGAGCAAGTCTAGTTGAGGAACTATTACTTAAGACCTAGAGTGGTTGGTAGGACATGCAGTTTACTAGTAACTCAGTAATAGTTATATTGCAAATGTACAATGTGACTTAAAAATAACTTAGACAGCTGAATATCATACAAATTCCAGAGGAACGAGTCTTACCACAGTTCTCTTAAAGAACTCCTAGTTGAGCAGACTTCACTTGTCATGACGGGGGCAATTACAATGAAACAACTGAAAGCAGAGTCTGGAAATAAAGAGTCACTGGATTCATGAGAGACCACTGAACATCTTCTTGCCAAGTTATTTCAACTCAATAGTTTCAAGATGCAGAAAAACCTTTTTAACAGGAACTTAATGAAGATACTGACAATGTGAATGATTTCATTAAGCAGTACCTGAGAACAAAGGCAGAGCGTTTGAGGGGCGGGGAGGGATTGGAAACAGAAGTCTGCTTGAAAGGATAAGGTATCACTAGTGCAAGTTCTGCAACTCACTTAAGACAGACTGCTATAGTCTTTCAGAAATCTATTTTGGATTTTAGTTCACTTAAAGAGTGGACAGGTAAATTAAATAGGTTAAATAAATTACAAACACCCTCCTTTTCATGTAGCAATCAAACTGCTATGAAACTGTTCCTTTGGAAAAATTAGATTTATATATTTTATACATATATAATCTATTCAAGTTCTATTCTGTGAAGCCCAAGATTTGTACAGTAGTCAAAAGGAAGCAGACACAAGGATGCTTCAGCGTGTGCCAATATGGCTTTTGGTTCACCTAGTGGCATAGAAATCATCATAATTACATTACCTGATACAGACATTTTGATCCTTGCTGTTCACTAATTTCAAAAATGAAACACAGATAACGTGCAAATTGAAACAGGCACCATTACCAGCACAACTGACGAGCATCACGTCATACTTGTGCATACAGATTGTGAGACACTCACTCTTGTTTTCGGCAACATACTTCCTGCTGTATATACTTTAGCAGGATGTGACACTGTGTCGTCCCTATTTGGTATGGGGGGGGGGAATCTATGTTTAATATTGTTAAAACAAAGGGAGCTTACCACTTCGGTGATCTTGACAAACTGGGGGATGAGTTCCTTAATTTCTGTAGCAAGGAAGTTGGTAGCAATGCTGTAATACCAGATCAAGAAGAAAGGAGTCCCATGGAGCCCTGAATTATTCGTGCCTCAATCTAGCCATCAAAAAGGACAACTCACTGGCCAAACTCCCACCATGTGAGGAGACTTTTAAAGAGCATGTCAAAAGAGCATCTTGGCAAACAAAGATTTGGACGTCTTTGCACAAAGGTAAGCCACATATTAGAAAACCATTGCAACAGAGAAGAAAAAATGTGGTAACGGCACTACTTGACAGCTGTACATACCTCAGCTTAAAGTCGACATACTAAGCTTTGAAAATGATGTATGAGTGTATAGAAAAGGTACATTACGTTTACCAAATTGGTGGTATTGGCCACTTACCTATACAGTTACTGACTTGAGCCTCTATAAATGTTAACTTCAATACCTATATGTCAACCTGGAAACTGGACCCATAAAATATCTTGTATAAAGTTTAAAGCATCAAATGCTTATTATTAGTATGCTATTAGTATTAAAATCCTTATATAGTTGCCCAACACCACAAAGACCATTGTCTGGCTTCTCGTATACTTTCTAATACCATCTGCTGCTCAGTCATGGTTCTCTTTAATCTTGAATTATTGTTCAATGGCTTCTTGAATGGCCCTATTATATTTACCTCTGCAATTAATCCAAGCCCTTCTGGGTTTTTTTTGTCACAGCTGCACACACCTTAACTATCCTTTAACTTCTTTTATCTCTCTGCAGTGTCACAGGGGGAAGTCAAAAATATATTCTGCTTCTTTGCTATTCATCATGGTGATGTTACTGTGGGTCAATTACTTCTTTGACCCCTATAGCTCTAATAATTATGTATAACATTGTTGCAGGGATAAATGCTGTGCTACGCTTTCTCTGCTGGAAGTATTGCTGCTAATGCACTGTGCACTATTTTGTACTAACACTGGAAAGTATGGAAGTCCGCATTGTATAGCGCGGCTTCTTGTGAAGTGAGGAGTGTAAGTACAGTGAGCTAAATCCTGAGGGCACTGGGAGTTGCAGATGCCCAGTGACCCTCAGGGATTTCTTGATCAATATCTGGAGAGCCAGGTCCTAGCTCGGACTGAAAGGATGAAAGACAGCTCTGTTACTGCCCATTGTTGAAGCAAATATGGAAGCTATATTTTAAGACAAAATGACCTGTTACACTAATGGGCATTAATATTGTTCCTGACACTGATTTTGCTTTCAGTTGTTACGCTCAATAGATATTGGAAGCATAAATCCATAAAAGGTAGTTCAAGCATCCAGATTTGTAACTTAATTATACCATAATGAGGCACCTTCAGTGTTACTCTATGTGGCTATTTTAATTCAGGAAAAATGTTAATGCACTATCATTAAGTATTTAAACATAATAAGGTATAGCTAGTATAGAATTAATTCTCCTATTAAGATCTGTTTAGTCATCAGAGAATTGCTCTCTTAATATAAATGGTAGAATCAGTATTTTAAGCTGTAATGGCTAAAGCTGTGCTGTTTAATTTACATAAAGTAATCAGGCACATTTTACCAAGTGTCCTCCAGTACAGATGGACCTGGATGAAATGATTTCCCAAGTCAGGAATCCCTTTGCTTTAATCTGCAGTGTGTGAAATTTCTGGATAAGCGGTCGAGATGCACACAAAGACACTAGTCCATCAGATAAGTACATTGTAGCTTCCACTCTGGAATACTCTTTCTACTGGCTGTAAGGGATTAACTGAATTGGGGTAATGGTAGTTTATTAGATCAAATCGGTATTAGTTCAAATACTACATTACTAATGACTTCTATTTTCCCTACTACCACTACTTAAAGGATTACTTCAGTTACCTGTATAATAACTGCTGGGATAGGCTGTTCCTGAATGTTTAGACCTTTTTGTGTTAGCCTAGGGGTGGTTATGTATTCATTTTCAGATCAATGAAAACTGATACATATGCCAAATGCAACATATCATGGTGCTGGCTGAACAGAGTATTGCTTGAGACCTCATGAGTTGTCTTGCACTATGGAACACTGGCTGGCTCTGAATGCCTGGCGAGCCTACCTAATTCTGGATGACAGTGCTGATCATAATGATCAACACGGCCTCTATTATGTGATTTCAGTATCTAGTGGATTTTGTTTTACTTAATATCCATATGGGCTGATAGTTGAACTTCCATTGTGAATAAGGCAGCTGTTGATAAAACTTTACCTATAGGAAACCCAGAGAAGGCATTAGTTGGTTCAATATCAGAGTTGGTGGATATGAATAGTGTGTGTACAAGTTACTGTAATGCAATTACACATGCTCTAGAAAAGAGATGAAGAAAACCTGTTGGTGATATCACTCAACATTGCATATTAAGATTAATATTTTCAAAGAATGTTAAAGGCAAATCTTAGTCATATGCAAAAGCAGTAAAGAGTCCTGTGGCACCTTATAGACTAACAGACGTATTGGAGCATGAGCTTTCGTGGGTGAATACCCACTTCGTCGGATGCATGGACTCGTTGCTGCTTTTACAGATCAAGACTAACACGGCTACCCTTCTGATATTTGACAGTCATATGCAAGAAATTCATTCTTAAATTAATCTCTCTAAGCATCTGTACCATAAACATAACTGTGCTGTCACTGCATCTGAAGACTAAGATACCTTGATATGGTGCTGAAGAGGCAGAGGGCATAATAGCAAAAAGTAGTACTTCAGAATACACTGGGGACATATATAATCATTTTAAATGGGAAGGAAAACTTTTAAGAACACTTGGAATGCATTGAATGACCCCATTAGGTCGTATTCTAGCTGCTTTGAAGCATGATGATTTTCAGAACATAAGAACGGCCATATTGGGTCAGACCAAAGGTCCATCTAGCCCAGTCTCCTGTCTTTCAACAGTGGCCAATGCCAGACACTTCAGAAGGAATGAACAGAATAAGCTGTTGTTGAGTGATCCATCCCCTGTTGTCCACACCCAGCTTCTGGCAATCAGAGGCTACAGACACCCAGAGCATGGGGTTGCATCCCTGACCATCTTGGCTAAAGATGGACCTACCCTCCATGAACTTATCTAATTCTTTTTAGATCTTGTTATAATTTTGGCCTTCACAACATCCTCTGGCAATGAGTTCCACAGGTGACTGTGCGTTGTATGAAGAAATACTTCCCTTTGTTCTAAACCTGGAGCCTATTCATTTCATTGAGTGACCCCTGTTTCTTCTGTTACAAGAAGGGGTGAATAACACTTCCTTATTCACTTTCTCCACTTCATTCATGATTTTATAGATCTTTTCCAGTCTTTTTAAATCTTTCCTCCTACAGAAGCTGTTCCATACCCTTATTCATTTTTGAACCTCTTCTCTGTACTTTTCCCAATTCTAATATAACTTTTTTGAGATGAGGCAACCAGAACTGCACACAGAATTCAAGATGTGGGTGTAGTGTGGATTTACATAGTGGCATTATATTTTTTGTTTCATCATCTATTCCTTTCCTGGTGGTTCCTAACATTGTTAACTTTTTCAACTGCTGCTGCACATTGAGTGGATGTTTTCAGAGAACTATCCACAATGATTCCAAGGTCTTTCTTGAGTGGCAACAACTAATTTAGATCCCATAATTTTGTATTATAGTTGGGATTGTGTTTTCCAACGTGCATTTATCCATATTGAATTTCATCTGCCATTTTATTGCCCAGTCACCCAGTTTTGTGAGATCACTTTGTAACTCTTCACGGTCTGCTTTGGACTTAACTATCTTGAGCAATTTTATATTGTCTGCAAATTTTGCCACCTCTTTGTTTACCCTTTTTTCCAGATCATTTATGAATATGTTGAACTGCACTGGTCCCAGTACAGATCTTCTGGGGACACTGCTGTTTACCTCTCACCATTTTGAAAACTGACCACTTATTCCTCTGATCCCATCTCTACTGGTGGTGGCCTTTGGTACTTCACAAACAGAAAAGCTTCCAGCAAGAAGGTGGTTTTGCGTTGGGTGTAATCCTACACTGTCAGGTGGCTTTTTAATCATATATTCACAGAGAATTTTAAAGTGACTGCTTGTTGGATATCAAGCTTAGAAACTTTTTCCACAGAGACACAGGGTGTCTACCAATCACCTCATATTTCCTACGTCCAACCTAAGACCTGTTTGGCACTATTTTTCTACAGTTTTCACAGAGTTACTGTTGTCATACCTGTCAAAGATTGCCATTACAGAGTTAGCTTTGTCAAATCCTTTTAGGACCTCCCTCAAGTACTCAGCAGCCAATTCACGGCCTGTCCAGAATTTTTCTCCAGCCATCATTTGTACGACAGCCATGGCATCTCTGATGTACACTGGGGTTTCTTTGTTGCATGCTCTTAGATCAGGGATTCCTTCAGCTTGAGCTTCATGCTGATGCTGAGGTTTGAACCACTTATGGACTGGACCTGGACCGTACAGCCCCAGAGTTTTCAGGGTAGTGCTGGAGTCCTTAAGGCCAGGCAGTTTACCGTCCGTATCTTCTGCAAAAGGGGCCTGGCCATCAAAGGGGAGGTCCTGCATTGATTGCTGAGCCTAAGTTAACAGACCCAAGAGGAGCAGCCAGGATGCCCTTCACATGGAGATGGCTGAGGCCATAGTGCAAGCTATGGAGTCTGCTGCGTCCGAGGCTGCTTGGAGGGCCACTCTCACTGTAGCTGTGCCTCTTCAAGGAGCAGCTGGAATTCCTTCTTGGACCCTTCGGGCAGCAAGACCTCGAATTTGGCCACTGACTGCCACATACTGTAGTGATAGCGGCCAAGGAGGTCTTGGTGGTTGGCCACTGTCAACTGAAGGCTGGAAGACACACACATTTTTCACCCAAACAGATCTAGTCTCTTCAAGTTTTTATTCTTGAGTGTAGCCCCACGTTGACCCTGCCTCTTCCTCTGCTTAACGGCCTCAACTATGAGGGACTTTGGGGCCGGGTGAGTATAGAGATACTCATGGCCTTTAGCTGGCACAAAGTATTTGTGCTCAGCCCTTTTTGAGATGGGTGGCAGGGAGGAGGGGGTTTGCCACAGGGCATTAATTATTTTTGATACTCCCTTGGGTGCGGGTGCCGTGGAGCAAAGGACGTCGAACAGGGAGTCAGATGGCTCCTCAAGTTTCTCTGCCTGGTGCCCCAGGTTAGAGGCAACCCTCTTCAAAAACTCCTGATGAGCCTTGGCGTCATCTTGTGGAACTGGGTGAGGGGGACCCGTAATTGCTCCGTAATCACTTCATCCAGCGATGAGGAGGACAAAGCGAGCACTGAGGGATCCACATCACTTGGCGGTCCCGCTGGCTGCTCCCCTAGGTCCTCATGGGCCTGAGGGCTCTTCCCCTGTGGGGCCTCCAGCTCCAGAGGAGGGTGGGATGTTGCGGCTGATGGCATGAGTCCCCCGCCACCGATCAGGCAGCTTGGGTGAACCCCCATGGATTCCAGGGGTACCACAGTGCCGGCCATTGGCCCGGAGACAATGGGGTCGGTTGCGGTGCCGATGAAGTTGACCGGTGCTGGGGCCTGTCCTGATACCAGGGACTCCTGATTAGCACCAGAGTCCTAAGTGGAACAGACACTGCGGAGTGACTATGACCAGCTGGCCTGGCGACCCTCCTCACCATGGTGCCAGCCGTTGTGCCTCAACTCCGACCTGTCCAATCAGGACAAGTTCCTCCTGAGGGACCCCGGGGACTTTCAGCATTTGGCAGGTCTGCATCGGTAGACCAGCGATCTACACCTCACGCTGTTTGACCTGTAACTGGAAGTCAGAGCAGGCTTGTCGTCAATAGAATCTCCCCAACTGAAGGGATTCACATCTTGGCTATGGGTGTGGTCAGGTGGATGACCTATGACCGTTCTGCCGATCGGTCACAGGACCAGTGCTGAAATGTTGGAGACCCAATGGGTCTGTCTCAATGCTCATGTCGGGGGGGCACGTGCCTCCACAGGTCTGCGTCAGGTTTCTGGTGAGCCACACCTCGAATCCCACTGTCTGTGCCCAGGGTCCAGAGACCGATGAGGCCTTCTCTGAGCCTGCCTCCCAAAGTCCGAGGCATGATGGCTCCGTGCAGCCAAGCGTTCCCGCAATGGGGAGTGGTGCTGCTGAGGCTGGGACACTCGGAACAGTCCCAAGGCAGGTTTACCCCTGGGCTTGGGTACTGCCAGAGCTCATGTGGGTGGCACCAGTAGCGTCAGGATCTCCTGCGCTGCCTGCAGGGCTTTGTGCATTGACAGGATTTTGAGTTGATGGAGACCCTCGTCACTGTCCAGTGTGGCAGGCATAGTATGGGAGGGGCTTGACCGCTCGACATGAGCTGGGGCCCAACTCCCTGATGGAGGTGTTGAGCCGCCCAATACAGGTCTTGGCTCTCCTCCAGCCCTCTCCTTTCCCTTACGGGAAGTGGGAGATCTTCCCCTCGTGGACCTCTTAGGCTTCTTGGCTGGGGCTGGGGAGTGGGATCGGTGCTGGCTCGTAGACAGCACTGGTGTGGTGCTCTGTACCAACACTGAGGTGCTCGGGGCCGAGTCGGACCTCTGCTCTGGTGCCAGGATCAGCGACAACTCCATCAGGAGTGCCCTGAGACAGATGGTGTCTCTCCTTTTTCGTTCTGGGTTTGAACGTCTTACAGATGCGACACTTGTCGCTTATGTGTCCTCCTCCTAGACACCTTAAACAGCTAATGTGCAGGTCGCTGATGGGCATGGGCTGCTTACAATGATCACATAGTTTAAAGCCTGGGGATCGGGGTATGCTCCATCCCTAGGCTGAGTCCCATCCGGGGCCAACTAACTAGAACGACTACTAAGGGTAAATACTAAACTATATAGAACTATTTTACAAAGAAACGTTTGAGAGAGACACTGAAATAAGCGAAAGCCAACTGAAGCAGCAGAAGTTCCAGCACTGTCACTGGTGGCAGGAGGGAACTGAGAGTAGGGGGAGCCGGCAGCGCCCCTTATACCGTGCCATGCGGGCACCACTCCAGAGAACGCCAGAGCCAGTCTGCTATGGATACTGCTAAGGGAAAAACTTCCGGCACTGGTGCATGTGGTGAGCACACACACCTAATATGGAATGGACATGAGCAAGCACTCGAAGAAGAACTACCAGATTAGTCATCATTAAACTAATGGCCAATTTAGCAAGGCTTCTTTAATGGAATTTATTGCAAGTCAAAGACTTTACTACTGGATTCTTATTATGAACCCCAAATGCGGTTATTTGAGTGGGGTGGAAACTATGGTCATCTTAAATGCTCCCCAGGCCTCAACTTATTTTTTGAGAATATCTGGGGCATAATTTTGGTAAAGTAGCAGACATATATTGTTTCTGCATTGTTAGAATCTAGTGTGCACTGACCACTTGAAAAACAGTTTCAGAGGAAAACTGTGATCACGCTGACTCACCGCGATGCCATTTAGTTATTCCGCTTATGCAGACCATACTGACGAGGCCTCAGATATGAGTCATGACAAGGAGTATTTAGAAAAGCACCACACCTCACTGCACTGGAAATAGTTTACCCAAGGAGGCACTTGCAACAGAAGTCTTGAAAACATATTATATTTTGAATGACCTAAACAAAAATCCAGCATTCCTAGACTAAAAAAATTTAGATTTATTGGACTGCCATGATTCACTAATGGATGGTCTGCTGCTATAATTATATTTGTAATTTTTTTAGGATAGCAAGATAGACAAGCACGGCCATCTTTGACCCCACTGGGTCAGACTTTTCAGTAACTGACTAATCTCCTGTCCAGTTCACAAACTAGTATAGAATAAATGCAGTGCTTACAGTACTCTGAAAAAATGACGGTGGAGTCTATCACTTCCTATAGAAATGAAAGCAACATCACATATGCATGTCTCCTTCAGCTCCGCCCCAATCAATTCTGCCCCATATCTGTTCTGTTCCCCCATCCTCCATCGATCAGAAGTAGACTATTTGATGACGAAATGAAGCACAGATACACTAAATGATTTGTCCAGAGTTATACAGGAAATCTGTGCTGGAGCAAGGACTTTAATCCAGGTCTCCCAAGTCCCGGTCTCTCCACTTCCCCATAATAAAAATTCCTACTCTGAGTTAAGGGCTTGGATACGTCCTGGGGATACACTATGCGGCCCTTGAACTTAAAGCAGAACTCTTCAGAACGTGTTACCAGTGTCCCTTTCCTTGTCTCTTTAAAAAAAAAAAAGAAAAAAACCCCTGAACTTGTCTTTGAATCATTTTTACACAGCAGGCAGTGGTAATGCTGCTGGTATTGAAGTTCTGGATACAAGAAACTATCCAGTATATTATTTCATTTTTTGAAGTTGAAGCCAGAAATAACCATACCCTATTCTTTTGATTAATGGAACCAAGGTCACAATGGTCTCAAAAGCAGGGGATGCTCCTTTAAGGAGAAGGTAGATTGCTTACTGACTTATGACAAAACAAGAAAAAGGCACTCAAACCAAAATCAGCATTGCACCCATGCAACTAAAAACCCATTCCTTAACCATTCTAGTTACATCTTTATAACTTTCTTGGGTTTCAAGACTGATGAAGGGAGCTGACAGAGCCTTCATACAGACCCAAAGAGGAACAACTCTGGCCAATATCTCTAGCACTAAATTTGTTATTGTGAAATTAAGTCTTAAGTACCAAATTCTCTCATTAGGTGGAGATTCAGCTGCCACAAGATTCAGAAAGTGTCAGACAACATTTGGGGAATAGAGACAAACCCAAGGCAACCATACAGATGTTACAATTTAAGTATTTGCAACTTGTGAGGCAGTTCAAGTTAATGCATCCTGCGTGTCTAACCAACCATTTTAAATATGTGTATTTACATTTTCACCTATTTTTAAGTTACAGTTACTGCAGCTGGCTTTATGTTGCTTGCCAGTGTTATTTGCTACATGCTATGTTGACATGCCAAGATACAGCTAAAAGCTCACCAAGCCTAAAAAGTAATTTTCCCCCCAGAGTCCTCAGGAGACTTCTCCCTGTCAGGGAGGGCTAAAGTACACAAACAACCCAGATACACTCTGTTCCTTGTAAAATGTATTCAAAATGAGGTTTTAAGAGCACTTTTTCCACCATGAATAATAAACCAAACAGAATGACTTCTGCAAGTATCAAGAAGCCAGAGAACTTGCACTGCAAAACTAGAGTCTTCAGGGGGAAAGGAAAGATTTTTAGATACTTCCTGTAGTGAGTCGGTGTGGCTCTCCCTCCTGCCCAGCAGAGGGAGCCACCTTGCAGACTTCCAAGTGGGCAGAGCCACCATCTGTCCCCGCCCCCCGGAAGTCAAGGGGCGGGACAGGAAGTAGAAAAGCCGGCCGCCAGAGCTCAGTCAGAGCCCAGCCACTGCCAGGAGCAGACATGCCGGTGGGAGCTCCTGACTGGGAACCCTCCAGGACCCGAGGCAGCTGTCCTGACTGGCCGGAGCTTCCCCGCGCCCACCATGATGAGGAGCCGCCGGAGCTTCCCCGTGACCGGTACTGGGGGAGCCGCTGGAACTCCACTGCACCCCCTGCGAAGAGGAGCCGCCGGAGCTTCCCCGCCCCTGCTGTTACCCGGAGGAGCCGCCTGAACACGCCTGGCCAGACTTCCCCGAGGAGCTGCCAGACCTACCACCAAGCCCTGGTCTGGAGGAGCCTATGCAGGTTGACTGGGCTGGAGCTGGTGCCCCGGACGAGGTAAGCCCTGAGGGGGAAAATAGAAGTAGCCCGGGGGTAGCCGACCCCTGTCAGGCTACAGACGCAGAGGTCCCGATGTCAAAGACTTTACTACTACTACTTTACAGACGCAGAGGTCCCGATGTTGTCAAAGACTACTACTCTACTACTACAGGCAGACGTCGAGGTCTCCAATGTCTGGTGGACTGTGGTCAGGACCCACTGACCAGCAGCGGTGATAGCCGCTGCTAGGGCCCCGGGCTGGGACACAGTGGAGTGGGTGGGCCTGTGTCCCCCCTGCCACCCCACTCACGGGTGGCAGTTTTCCCCCCTCGCTCAGCCCCTGCACCCAAGGGCCTGAGCTCCTTATATACTGTTTGCTGCTCAGCCCTGCACCAAAGGGCCTGAGCTCCTTATCTACTGTTTGCTGCTCAGCCCTGCACCAAAGGGCCTGAGCTCCTTATCTACTGTTTGCTGCTCAGCCCCTGCACCAAAGGGCCTGAGCTTAGTGTACTGTTTGCTGCTCAGCCCCTGCACCAAAGGGCCTGAGCTTAGTGTACTGTTTGCTGCTCAGCCCCTGCACCAAAGGGCCTGAGCTTAGTGTACTGTTTGCTGCTCAGCCCCTGCACCAAAGGGCCTGAGCTTAGTGTACTGCATTGCCGCTCAGCCCTGCACCAGAGGGTCTGAGCTTCCTAACACTGTTGACTATTGTTCAGCCGGTTACACAGAAGACGTGGAGTGAGTCGGTGTGGCTCCCCTCCTGCCCTCAGGCGGGTCGAGCCCCGGCGCGATCGATTACACTTCCCATTATATTTTTAACACCCCAAATTTGTAAAATGATTCCTTGGGAGTTCATAACAGAATTCCTGTTTCTTTCCTCCACAACCAAGAGCTGAAGCTTAGAGCGAAGAGTGGGGCTGAGGGTCGCAATAGCCCAACAGAAGCCTGTATTCCCTGCTGTCTTCTGTGCTGCAACCTGGTGTGCAACCCGCTGTGTGACAACCCCGTGTAATGAAGTCTCTATGTAGTTCTTGGCCACCCAGGAGTCCCCCTGTAGCTACAGGTGGTATTGGAGGTGCAGTACATCAGCCACATTATGCAGCTATGGCCTGGTCTACACTACGCATTTAAACCAAATTTAGCAGCGTTAAATCAATTTAACCCTGCACCCGTCCACACAACGAAGCCCTTTATATTGATATAAAGGAGTCTTTAAACCGATTTCTGTACTCCTCCCCGACGAGGGGAGTAGCGCTGAAATCGGTATTGCCATGTCATATTAGGGTTAGTGAGGCCGCAAATCGATGGTATTGGCCTCCAGGCGGTATCCCACAGTGCACCATTGTGACCGCTCTGGAAAGCGATCTGAACTCGGATGCACTGGCCAGGTAGACAGAAAAAGCCCCGCGAACTTTTGAATTTTATTTCCTGTTTGCCCAGCGTGGAGCTCTGATCAGCACGAGTGGCGATGCAGTCCTAAATCCAAAAAGAGCTCCAGCATGGACCGTACGGGAGATACTGGATCTGATCGCTGTATGGGGAGACGAATCTGTTCTATCAGAGTTCCGTTACAGAAGACGAAATGACAAAGCATTTGAAAAAATCTCCAGGCTATGATACAGAGTCCACAGCACAGTGCTGTGTGACAAGCATAACGGAAAGCCAAAGAATCAAATGGACGCTCATAGAGGGAGGGAGGGGGTACTGAGGACTCCAGCTATCCCACAGTCCCCACAGTCTCCGAAAAGCATTTGCATTCTTGGCTGAGCTCCCAATGCCTGAAGGGTCAAAAACATTTTCCCAGGTGTTTCAGGGTTTATGTCGTCAATTTACACCCTTCCCCCTCCCCGAAAGAAATGGGGAAAAAAACGTTTCTCGCCTTTTTTCAATGTCACCCTATGTCTACTGCATGCTGCTGGTAGACGGGGTGCTGCAGTGCTGAACACCAGCATCCCCTTCCCGGTGGCAGACGGTACAATATGACTGCTATCCATTGTCATCATCAGCCCATGAGTGCTCCTGGCTGGCCTCGGTGAGGTCGGCCGGGGGCGCCTGGGTAAAAATGGGAATGACTCCCGGTCATTCCCGGCAGATGGTACAGAACGGCTGGTAACCGTCTTCATCATAGCAACTGGAGGCTGAGCTCTATCAGCCCCCCCTTTCATGTCTAAAGAAAAGATTCCGTACTGCCTGGACTATCATAGCAGCCGGAGGCTTCCTCCCCCTCATTTTACCTCACTAAAAAGTCAGTTTTTCTTATTCCTGCATTCTTTATTACTTCATCATACAAATGGGTGGGGGGGGACACTGCCACGATAGCCCAGGAGGGTTGGGGGAGGAGGGAAGCAACGGGTGGGGTTGTTGCAGGGGCACCCCCTAGAATGGCATGCAGCTCATCATTTCTGCGGGATCTCTGGGCTCTGACACGGAGCGACTGTGCTCTCTGGTTCTCTAGTACACTTGCTCCATATTCTAGGCAGGACTGACTCTATTTTTAGACAAAACAAAGAAGGGAATGACCCGGGGAGTCATTCCCATTTTTGTCCATGCGCCCCCCGCCGACCTCAGCGAGGCCAGCCAGGAGCACCCATGACAGCAGCAGACGGTACAAAACGACTGATAACCGTCATCTCATCGCCAATTTACAATGGCAGACGGTGCAATAGGGATGGTAACCGTCTCTGCTACCTTGCAAAGGCAAATGAATGCTGCTGTGTAGCACTGCAGTACCGTGTCTGTCAGCAGCATCCAGTACACATACAGTGACAGTGACAAGGCAAAACAGGCTCCATGGTTGCCATGCTATGGAGTCTGCCAGGGCAATCCAGGGAAAAAGGGCACGAAAAGATTGTCTGCCGTTGCTTTCACAGAGGAAGGACTGAGTGACGACATTTACCCAGAATCACCCGTGACACTGTTTTTGCATTGGGATCTCAACCCAGAATTCCAATGGGCGGGGGAGACTGCGGGAACTATGGGATAGCTACGGGATAGCTACCCACAGTGCAACGCTCTGGAAATTGACGCTAGCCTCGATACACGGATGCACACCGCTGAATTAATGTGCTTAGTATGGCCGCGTGCACTCGACTTTATACAATCTGTTTTACAAAACCAGTTTATGTAAATAATAATCCCGTAGTGTAGACATACCCTATGACACTACTGACAGGGCTTAACCCCAACTGTACCCAACGGCCAGCCACACCAGTATAACCAATATTTGCTGCAGTGTTGATGTTGAAAATTGGGTAAGAAGGGCTTGGGGGTTTTCCAGTATACATCCCTATGAAAACTGTCAGCCAGTGAAGCAATTGGTTAAGAAAAATAAAATGCATCTCAAGGACAAGCTGTGCATAAGAGCCAGATTCAGCTTCACACCTTGGCTATCTTGCCCAGTAGGTGCTGAGAGAGAAAAGACTCAATCTTTTTTGAGAAGAGCATCTTACTGGACTAAAACTACTCGTTTCAGATTATTGGAGAGTGGCTCCAATAAGCTCCAGTCATGCAACATCCACTGGGTAAATTTGCTTTGGGATTGGGGAAGAAATCCATCAAATTTTGCTAAATGTTATACACATACCTCAGTTAAAAGAAAGTCACTTAAAGCCTTACAAAAGTCTTTCCAAATTCTTAATATTTCAGAGATATGAGAGTGATTCCCTGTACCAAATACTCCCAAAAGGGAAATTATAAACATTTTAATGGTGACTGTTGTATGCAGTTGAAGTAAAAAAAAATAAAAATCAAATAGTTTTGGGAACTAAATTCCAGAACACATTACTTCCAGTCTAATAGCTGAAATTTTCTAAGCAATGTATGCCATTTAGCCAAACATCTCCCATTGGTTTTTAAATGCACAGTAGGTAGCTAAATCCTCTATACTAGCTTGAAAGAGCTCAGCCATTACCACTATAGTTCAGTTCATGGCACATTTCCAAAGTGGAGGCACCAACCTACACACTTCCAATGAAGTCTATACTCTTCTACACCATTTAAGTCAATTTCTAAAACAATTCACATCTTCCCTGCTAAAGCAACTGAATAGCATCAAAGTGGAGCTATTTTTAATCACAATTTGATAAAAACAGGCTTAATTCTTATGCTGGTGGGGGAGTATCAAGATTGTATAAATGTATAATTTAAACTAAGTGATTAAATGACTCACTTTATGTCACAAGGATATTGAATTTTTTTTATAACCAATAAAACTACAGACTTACCCAAAAATGGCAGTAGGTGTTTCAGTCCACTGAACACAAAATGAAATGTATGACAATAAAGGTAATATCTGAACCTACAGAAGCCCAATATGGAGATATACCTATCTCATAGAGCTGGAAGGGATCCTGAAGGGTTATAGAGTCCAGCCGCCTGCCTTCACTAGCAGGACCTGGTACTGATTTTGCCCCAGATCCCTAAGTAGCCCCCTCAAGGACTGAACTCACAACCCTGGGTTTAGCAGGCCATTGCTCAAACCACCGAGCTATCCCTCCCCCACGCCAAAAGATTCTGGTCTAGCATCTAAGCATGCGCTTTTCCATCACCAAACAATTTGAATCTAGAGAGAGCTGTAATATAGGAATTATGACCGCTCACTACAAATTTACAGCACACATATTTTTGGAACTGAAGCCAGTGACACACTGCATACTAAAAGCACAGGGAGCACATAGGCAAGTCTTGGCTCAGTTATGTTAATGCAACCCCACTGAGGCTGCACCAGTGTAAGAATAGAATTTGGAATAAAGCTTTATTTTTACTAAGCACACGCCCATCCACTTTATCATTTAAAAATACGAATGGGTCATATCCAATTAAAATAAATCCGTCTGCTCATAAGCTCACTTTCCAGCATTATTTGTTATCTATGGATTTTGAAACTCAGTTCATTGTATGCAGTGGCTCTACTAATCAAGATTATCCAACTGCATATTTTGATTAGACCCCTGAAATGTCAAAATAAGTGGGTCTAATTTCTGAAGTGCTGCATTCAGTTTCAGCATCAAGACAAACCCGACAAAGAATTTAGCTTTCCTGTATTGTATCAGTATCTGCAGCATTCAAAACACATGGAGATCTATGATTTTTGTTGTCTAGGCACCCATGAAGACATCCACTAACAGTTAAGTTGTCATTATATGGGTGGCAGGGGAGGGAAGAGAAGTTGGGGGATTGGGTGAGGCAGGTTTGGAGGTAGGGGAATAGGTGTGGGACAGTGGGAATGGGGATGAGAGTGGCAAGGTGAATGGAAGAGAAATGGAGCAAGGGCACATGTTAGCCCCATATTCTCCTCTCCTGTGTATGTCCAGATCTGAGGGGCTCTTGACCCGCTAGGAGGTCTGAGCCTCTCTCCTTGCCTCCCTTATATGAGCTGGGATATGGAGGGCCTTGTCCCTCTATAGTTGTCTGAGCCTCTCTCACTGCACGCAATGTGTATGTTAGGATCTGGGGATCCCGTGCCCGTCTATAGGGGTTGGCAGAGTAAAGATGTGTGTTGATGGGCTGTATCGGGTCACTGCTGAATGAGGGCAAGTTAAGGTTGCCTGGGCAACCTTAACTGTGCATTTCTAGTTTTCAGAAGTTTGAGTTCTGCTCAAATAAACATTCTGCAAGGTGGTGATATACCATCAACCAACCGTACCTCTGTGTTAACATACCTTTTTCCTATTGGATAAAGCCTTTATGTTTACCCTACACGAAGCTGAGCATACTGCATTCAATACTGAATTTGTAAAGACATATATTTTAGACCTATTAAAAACATGACCATTACAGAGTTGCCGAGTAGAAGTAGACTCAAGATAGAAGCCTTTTTGGGAAAAGGATAAATAGGATCTCTCTAAGAGGGAAAAGAGTGGTCCTTAAAATGATTGCTATAGGAGGAGTCTAATAGCTATGTCTACACAGGCCTTTCTTCAGGAGATGTGAATGGTAAGGAATCACCTAGATTCATTCTTGCAAGGCAGAAAAAGACGACAACTCGTTTGGGGAGTAGTTTAAGGATGTAACTTACACAACTGAAGTGTACTAAAACATTTTAATTCTTTAGTGAGAATACAGTGGTATCAAACGTTCTAGTAACTAGGTTTCTACCAGTTCCGCTCAGTGAAATGAAAGTCAGAATTTTGCATGTTAATTCCCATTCTCAGTAAGAGCAGGACTGGGCTCCGAATTAATTTACAAATAGTACAAACTTTCTCAGAAGTGTAAATCAGCTATATTTATCATAATCTCTCATTTAAGCAAAGGCAGATTGAAGATTAGGACTACTATATCCTTTAGTAGCTCAACTCCTCTCTCTGGTGATTGTTCTAATTAAAAAGTATGGCAGAGTTTTTATTTAATGGCTTATGAAAAGCAAATCTATATTCAGGGTTTGCATTTCACACTAACGTAATCTCTTAATACTATCAACACAGGAGCACAATAAACCACAGTAGTGGTAACTGGTGAGTTTAAGCTACATGTGTGCACATTTTTCAGATGAATCACTGTGCCTAAAGTGACTAGCATAGTACCAAAATTAAATTAGTTTTTTCAATACTCACAAGAAATGGAGGACCAAAGTCCATGGATATAAAAACAAATTGTTTATACAAATATTAAGTAAAATGGCAAACGGTTGAAATTTACTATTAGCATCCTGTAACTCGTAACAGAGAGTTCTCCAGGATGCTTTTATTCCTGCCCTGTACGATTGACTGGAATGCTTCAAATGCAGCCAGCTCCCACTTTAGCCAAACTTATAATGATCTCAATCATACTTCCATCTCCCTTCTGCTCTAGCTCTGGAACACTCTAGTCTTGACCCAAATTACCACTATAATATATAACACACTGTGCCAGGTGTGCTTCCCCACACTCACCATAATGGAGTTAACATAGGTCCGATGGGCCAATTAACCTGTTAGGCTGCAGGCTGGGGATATTTACACTGAGAGGAGAGCCCTAATTAATGGACGCTCACCAGTGGAGAAACAGGAGGGGCTTCTATAAAACCAAGGTACTGGGAGGAGAGCTACAGTCACTCCCTCTGGAATAAGAGAGAGAAAGGGGCTTGTCTGGCAGACCCAGGAGATAGGGGTTTAGATATGGTGGAGGATGCTAACCTGGGATAAGTAAGGTTGGAAAGGCAGGGAAAGGTTTGGGGTAGTACAGACTTTGGCTGCCAGACTTTGACTTTGGCTAGCTCCTGGACTGGAACCCGGAGTAGATGACAGGCCTGGGTTCCCCTACCAGCCACTGAATGAGTGGCACAAACTGTGGAGTGACCTTGAAGACTGTCTGGAACCATTCATCCCAGTCACTGAGGGGGTGACTAACCCAGGGCGGTGGACTTAAAGCCTGCCCTGTTGCTGCGGAGAACTTTGATAGAACCCCAGAGGAGGAGAACTATTGTGATTTGGCCAGAGGGCTAAGCCAGCATGACGAGGCACTGCAGCGCCAGAGGAGCAAGAGAGGGGTCACACAGTGAGACAATGGGCTGAGGAACTGCAAGAAGAGGATGTCAGGCTGAAAGGTCTAATCCCAGAGCAACCAGCAGGCAACGACCCTAGCGGTAAGTAGTGAAACCCATCACACACACACACACACACACACACACACCTTCTGTAGTAGTTCCCATGTCACTGTATTAACTTTAGGAACAAAGTAGCACACCTAAGGAAGTACTTGCATGTTCATGGAGACCACAATAATAAGCCTACCCCAAATATCTTTGATGAATCAGACTCAAGTCATAATCCTGCCCTACAACATGCCCCCCTTGTCCACAAGGTGCACAGAGAGCTCTAAAATGTTTGCATTGTGTTGCAGCCATGTTAGTTCCAGGATATTAGAGAGACACAAGGTGGGGGAAGTAATATTTTATTGGAGTAACCTCTGTTGGTGAAAGAGACAAGCTTACAAGCTACACAGAGCTCTTCTTCCATTGTGGCAGGCAAAATAGTAATATACACAACAATGTATTCAACAATGGCTCCCAGTAGGTAACAAACAGCAGCTGACTAAAATATGCATTCGCAAGTGTCTTCATTAGTCTCTAATGGGAAAAGACCACACAAAAACACAATGCAAATTTCAATAGCTGCCAAAAAAATGTTTTCCTGTTTGAAAGCAGTACCAGCTGTTTAAGATGTACTATGAATGCAGCTGCTGATCACTGCATGCAATACCTAGAATGCCAATAGATTTTCACATGGTGCTGCAGCAAGCTTAATCAAGTTCAATGTATGCTCCTTTCACATAACCACGTTAGCAGCTGCATGGGGGATTATATTCTTTAACCATTTAATACACACTCAAACAGGAATTTAGAGACTAAATGCAAGGTATTGTAATGATTTTAATTCTCAGGATTCTCCATTCTCAG
Source organism: Mauremys reevesii (assembly GCF_016161935.1). Taxonomy (NCBI): domain Eukaryota; kingdom Metazoa; phylum Chordata; order Testudines; family Geoemydidae; genus Mauremys; species Mauremys reevesii. The sequence continues at coordinate 32,399,910 of NC_052632.1, read as the reverse complement.
CCATGAAACAGAATGTGTATTCTAATTACTAGGAATATTTAGCTTCTCTAAAGGAATCCTTTTCTGGAAAGGGGATAGTAGGAAATTGTTAGCTAGGATGAAGATATGTGGATGGGATGAGGAAGGTGGGGCTCGGGGCTCACTAACTGGGGAAAAATTCAGACTGGGGAACTTCACGGGGCGAAGGGGCACTTGTGGATGCTGGAGTGTTCAGTAATTGGCCGAGGTTAGGGTACCGAGGGAAGTAGGAAATTTCAGCAACTGATTAACTGGGTAGATCAGTCACTGGGTGTACAGTTGAGTCAACTTTTCAGTGCAGTTTATGGAGGATGAACTACTTGTGTTGTATGTTACAGTTCTTCTGAATTTTAAATAAATACAACCCCCCACCACATCATGCAAGATACAAGTACTTCCTTTGTAGTGACAAATGCAGAGAAAAGAACACTTCCCCGTGTGCAGATTTAAATAGCTTCACAGGATGTGTCAACAGCTCGCCCCCTTAATACACAGCAGCAATAAAAGGCCTCCTACAAAAAAAAATCAATATACCACAAGCACTTGGGGTTAATAACTTTATATAAGACCTTAATTAAGGGTATTACACTAAACAACTTCCATCACGTATAACATACAACTTTTCATTGTCAAATGCAAGAACGACACATGGTACACAAAAGTTAAAATGACTAAATCCAGAGTCTGTTTCACAAAGGCTGAGCATCTTTGCAAGTGACAGTAACCATGAAATGGAGACTCAATCAATACGATACAGAAGTGCGATATTTAGAGCTGTGGTTCTCAACCTCTTCAATACTGGGACTGCCCCCAAAATCTCCTCCACCTCACCCATGTCCTCCTCCCATTTAGCATTATGAGAAGAGCAGGGTGGTTACAACCAACATGAGTTTGCAGTCCCCAAATCGACCCCTCGTGTCATATTCTGACCCAGAACGTATTCCGCCTCTGGAGAGAAGCATGCAGAGCAAAACAGTGCTGGTGGGGGAGGCACTCTGCAAAGGCAGCATCACAAGAAAAACCACTGCCTCTTCCCAGCTCAAACACTCGATTCAGAATTTGGCCATGAGCAAGCCAACACACTTTGGCTTGCAAGAGGAGCTCTTGAAGATGAAGGGAAAAGTCAAGACTTGCAGATGCAAACTGGACTAAAGAACTCAGAGGGGAGACAGCTGGGTGAGGAAAGTGCCCAGAGGGAAGCATGTGACTACAAAATCCAGGCAGAGGAAAAGACCAGCTAGTGAAGGAAGAGCTCAGGAACAGGTGTGCCGAAAATGAAGGGGCACAGCAGGCTGTAATTGAAGGGGGGGTGGGGAGCAAGGAAGAAGAGAAGAGCAGCTAATCCTATAAGAAGAGGGGAAGAGCCCATGAAGATACCCAGAGTTCAGAGCTCAGGAGGATACAGGATGACTTGCAGAAGATTGCAAGAGACAAAGGACAAGAGGACTCGCAGCTAGAAAGAACAGGAGAAAAACCAGAGATATCACAAGTCAGATGGCTGTGGTCCCCATGAAGTCTGTTTGGGAGGGGGGTTTCACTAAACAGATTGAAAACCGGATTCAACAGCACTGTAGAAACCACAATGGATGTTAAACAGAGACTGCTACCATTATGGTAAAGAGAGAAGTGTTAATTACACACACTTGTTTTGTTGTGCTATAGTTCAATTAGATAATTAGTCTAGTGCGTTGACATTTCCTGCCTGCTAACAGGAGGTCAAATCTATCACTTCATTGAATGCGCTCACAGGGAGATTCCAGCAGCAACATTCCTGGAAAGCTTCAGCAAACATTAACCCACCCTTCCGATGATGCCTAGGTCCATTACATACTTGCATTTCTTTTTCTCAGCAAAGCTTATTTCCATGTATCATAGATCCACAGGGTCTAGTCTATGCTCCAGTCCCTTGAGAGTGACCCCTGCAGTGTGCTGGGCCCAAGGAACCTACACAGGGGCAGGCTCAGACTCAAGCTCAAACCCCTATATGTCTATAGAAAAGTTCTGTCGAACGTAGGCCTGGGCCCTGTCTCCAGGGATCCCTCAGGAGTGGAGGGTTCGAGCCTGAATCCCATGGATGCTTGGACCCAAACTCCATTGTTTTGCAGTGTGGACAGAGCTTGGGCCCCAGCCCCACCACCAGACTTGGGCCCTGAGAGTCTGCCAACACGATTTCTTGGTCCCATGGGACATCATCCTTTGTTCTTTCTAGCCCAAGACTGGCCAATCAACTTCCAGGAAATAGAAGAAACCCCCTAGATCAAGTAGAGCTGCTCAGCATTTAACCCTTCCATTCTGTCCTGATCACTAGACTGCAAGAAGAATGAACTTTCTCCTGTATTTCCCCATGTTAAGTATCCTCACACCTTCTTGTCAAACTGTCTTAAATGGGCTACCTTGATTATCACTACAAAAGTTTTTTTCTCCTACTGACAATAGCTCATCTTAACTAATTAGCCTCTTAGAGTTGGTAGGGGAACTCCCACCTTTTCATGGTCTCTGTATGTGGGTGTGTGTGTGTATATATATATATAGTGACCTTCCACCCCTGAACCCAGGATAGGAGTGGAGGGGGGCCAGCAAGTGCCGGATCAGGCAGACAAAGTGACCTGTGCTCACAGCGGTTCCCAAGGCAGCTTTGCCACCAAAGCAGCTGCAACACTTTCTGGGTCTCTACTCAGAGGTAGCGGGGGCTGGAGCTGTCAGCCCTTCCGGCAGCAGGGATCAGGCTGTCAGTCCCCCTTGCTCAGGCTTCACCACCCCCAGAGATTAGTCTCCCTCCCTCTGGTTATTTTTAGTAAAAGTCACAGACAGGTCACAGGTTTCCGTGAATTTTTGTTCATTGCCCACGACCTGTCCCTGAGCTTTACTAAAAACAACAGGGACAAAAATCTTAACCTTACTCATGAACAAAAATTAATTACAATTGGTGATATTAATAAAAATCTCCCTCTGCCTTTTACTAATGCAATTAATAAAAGGAGTGTCATGAACTGTTTTGATTTTCAGAGTATATTTTATTTATAATTTATTATTAAATACTGCACTAAATGCAACCCTAGGCATATGAATATTGAAGAACTGTATTCATTTGACATTACACAACCTAAGCTGACACTAGAATTCTTATACATAAATATGAGATCACTTGACCCACTTTTTAAAGGCTTTTGCGTCCCTGTTGTCCACACTAATCTGCAATGACATTTAGAAGTTCCTACAAAAACATTCCATCGTATGAAAAATGCATTGTCTCTTATGCCATTTTACTTTATTTGCTTATACAAACTCTCATCATTTCCCAAAGGTTTACCTTACAGCCACTGCTCAAGGCCAAAAGAAAGTCAAATTATGTTTTCTTATAACTTTTTATCCCTCTTAAGTCTAGCTACTAACCACTATATCCTACTCATTCATATTTTACTTTAAAATGCCAAGTAGATGTCCTCAGGGTTTCAAAATGAATTCACATCATACCTTACTGATGTAGGATATGAACTTGATTCAAAAAAGAGAAAATGAGATGAAAAATTAAAATCAGGCAGCACAGAAAGAACAAACAAACAAGCTGTTATAAATGATGATGTCCGCTGCTGGCAGAAATCTCGATTCATTCTGGTTCCTCACTTGTTATGAGATGGTCACTTTCAGGGTCTTATTTCAAGTCCCCCAACTCATAGCAGCTGCTGCAACTATCCGTAGTGAGATGTTAACCAAGGTTGGGGGTTGTATCTCTGGACTTAATACAGTGGGTACAACAGAGAGGCTAGAGCCCTGCAACCCAACGCAACTCAACCTGACTACTACACAGATGTAACCACAAGGGCTTTAGCCTCCAAATTAGTGGCTTCTGTATCAATTCAGACAAATTTTGAAGTATTTTTTGAAACAGAGGTTCTCAAACTTCATTGCACTGCAACCCACTTCCGACAACAAAAATTACTACACAACCCCTGTGTCCTGTATTATTCTAGATTCTAGAGCAGAGGTGGGCCAACTACAGCGTGCGGGCTACATCCAGCCCGTGGGACCGTTCTCCCCGGCCCCTGAGCTCCTGGCCCAGGAGGCTCGCCCCCGGCCCCTCCCTTCCCCTGCTGTTCCCCCTCCCGCACAGCCTCAGCTCACTGTGCCACCGGCACAATGCTCTGGGCGGCGGGGCTACAACCTCCTGGGGTAGCGCAGCTGCAGAGCCCGGCCTGACCAGGTGTTATGTGCTGCGCGGTGCATGGCTGGCTCCAGCCAGGCGGCGTGGCTGCCTGTCATAGTGCAGCTGCACTGCCAGCCACTGGTGCTCCAGGCAGTGTGGTAAGGGGGCAGGGAACGGGAGAGGGGGGTTGGATAGAGGGCAGGGGAGTTCGGGCGGTGGTCAGGGACCAGGAGTATGGATAGGGGTCGGGGCAGTCAGAGGGCGGGAAATAGGGGCATTGAATGGGGGCGGAGGTTCTGGAGGCTGTCAGGGAGCAGGGGGGATGGATGGTGCAGGGGTCGGGGGGGGGAGTCAGGAATGAGAGGGGGAGTTGGAAGGGGCAGAAGGGGGCAGTTAGGGAGGGGAGTCCAGGGGCGGTCAGGGGACAGGGATCTGGGGGGTGGATAGGGCAGGGGTCCAGAGGGGCCATCAGGAAGGGTGGGTTGGGTGGGACAGGAGTCCCGGGGGGGCAGTCAGGGGCGCGAAGCAGGGGGTGGGGGAAAGGGAGTCCAGCCACACATGCCTGGCCTAACCGGCCCTCCATACAATTTCTGAAACCCGATACGGCCCTCAGGCCACAAAGTTTTCCTGCCCCTATTCTAGAGTCTAGAATCAAGGCTGGTGTTACTGGGCGGTAAGCAAGGCAATCGCCCATGGCCCCATTCCACAGGGGGCTGAGTGAAGTTAAGTTGCCCATGTGTTGGCTTCAGCCCTGAGCAATGGGGCTCGGGCTTCAGCTTCTGCCCCCGGCGGCAGGGAGTCACACCAGCCCAGGTGACCCTATTAAAAGAAACTCAGACCCACAGTTTGAGAACCGCTGTTTTAAAAGAATCTTTGCTATTTGCACCAGTTCTGGATTATTTGAGGTCTACAAAAAATGTAGCAGGCCACTCGGGGGCCCTTTTAGTTAGTGCTCACTGATGTTATGCGAGAGGTTTTATTCTCAGGTCAAATTTCTTACTCTCTAGGTCAGTAGAGACTAGGAGGCCCGAGAGGGAAGTATGCTCATGACCTGATGACAAGTATCGGATCCAGGAGGGGAAAACAACTGGACTGTCTCAGGCTTGGGTCAGTTATCCTTTCTCCCTGTCCGTGGGGTCAGTGTGGCTGCATGTCCCGCTCCTGCCAGATGCCACCACCTTGCTGTGTGGTGCATGCTGCATAGCAAATATGCGGAGAAATTCAACCCCTCATGCCGCAGTGCATACACCACACAGCAGGGGGCAGCGGCTGGCAGGAGCAGTCCAGGCGTGCAAGTGCACATAGCTATCACGCTGACCCCACGGACCTAAAAATTAGGCCCACACAGACATCTAGGATAGGATACCGAATGAGACTTGAGAGACGTGTTATGCCATGGATCTGCTGTGCAGCTGTAAATTCAGGGAAACTATGCATAATAATTTCATGCATGATAGCACAGGTACTGGTTCTGTAACAAAACTATCACCACACAGAACATCGTTTCCACTAGAAGGAGGACATTAATTGATTAAACAAACCGTAAGAATGACAGATGAAATGGCTCAGATGGGGACCCAAATTAGTGAAATTTGATTGCATTTAAAGGCTTCATTTTAAAAAATAGGTCATATTTTAATGTGTTAATCTCTTTAAAGAACTGGTTTGTCTATCGAACCAATGCTTTGTGCTGTGGAATGGATAAATGAAGGGACATCTCCAGATTTAAGACATTTAGGTATGTTGATTACAACCCAAGAATGGTAATTTTTTTAATTTAACAACCTAATCCCCCTTCTTTTTCAGGTATTGCCTTGCTCGTATCAGTACTAAGTGTGTTTCCTGTTCTGTTATGATTCTCAAAGTGATACTCTCTTGACTGGTAGCTAAGTTCAAGAGTTTTCAGGAACTTTATTTTAAAGATAGTCATTCCACTGTCAGACAGTCCAACCTGAAGGACAAGATGACAAATCAGCTTTTCCGTTCAGCCAGGCTTGTTACTGCCAAAGACAGTCTTTCAGTCTGACAGCTAAATTATTTCTGAAACCCCAAAGGACCTATGATGGTATACGTACGCTATTATAATGACCCATGCTCTTCCTGTCTTCATCCCTTGAATGGAGATGGGGGAGTCTCTTATGGTTAAGCCAAGAATACTCCTGCAAGTGCACCTGTTCTGTCTGATTGCTACAGTAGTTACCAATCCAGGGATGACAGAGAAAGGTGACTGGGTAGTGGTGGGAAGGCATGGAGCAGTTTGCTTGGCCAAATTTATAACAGCACTTCCGACGCTAACCCTGGTGAAACTAATACTCAGAATGACTCTATGTTGTATGATCCATTTGTAGAATTCCTATTTACTTTCAACCAAACCAGCTGAATTCTTCACAGTTTCTGATTCCGCTTTCCTTGAAGATGCCTGTGCAACCCAAGGGCCTTGAGATTTACCTTTCTACAATGCATGAATAGTTTTCAGTGATGGAACTCAGGAAGAAATCTCTAATCTCCATCTATTACTTCAAATGGGACATAATGGTGATTTCTCTGCTATTTCTAGCACATACTGTTATCCCATTGCGCCTATAGAACCATTCAAGCTCATTTTTTGATTAAGTTTATTCTTTCAGTTTAGCAGCATCCATATATCTGGAAGCAAAAATAATTTAAAAAAAGTTCCCTATTCAGACTAATACATCATCAGCCCTCCAACTGGAGGGCTGATAAAAAACTTATTTCATTTCACACACCAGATCAATCGTTACACTCTTAAACTTAATGCTGGGAATTGTCAGTGAACCAAGTTTCTACCTGAAGTCATCATTTTATTCATATCATATGCAGCATCACTCAAGTAAAGTGATATAAATTACCATCCTTCCTAACACAGCATCTATACTTCCTGCTTCCACCCACGGGAGGGGCGAGAGGAAAAAATATTAACCTTAATGGGGGGGAGGGATAGCTCAGTGGTTTGAGCATTGGCCTGCTAAACCCAGGGTTGTGAGTTCAGTCCTTGAGGGGGCCATTTAGGGATGTGGTGCAAAAATCTGTCTGGGGATTGGTCCTGCTTTGAGCAGGGGGTTGGACTAGATGACCTCCTGAGGTCCCTTTTTAACCCTGAGATTCTATGATTTATTCCATCTCTCTTCTGACAGTTAAGATGGATGACTTGAACAAATGACAACGGCTGTAGAGCAATATTTATCTAATGTAACATTATTTATCCAGATGCTTCAATACTGCATACATCCATTTTTTTTGGCGAGGGGGGGAATAGGAAGGTGAGCATCTAGGCCCCCACGGGGCCCTACAGTTTTTATAGCATGCTGGGGGAGCCTCAAAAAGAAAAAGATTGAGAACCCCTACTCTGCATCATAGAATACGCCTGAACAGTGAAAAACAAGCTCAAGCTGGGGAGCCTAAGCTTAAAATGCAACAGTTTTCCCTGTCCTCTTGGATGCATTTTTTCCTAAACATCAAGAGCAAAACAGGAAATCAAAATGCTCCAGTGATTTTATTCTGAGTATCACTTACTGTACAGTTCACTTATACATACAGGCAGCAGCACTAGCTGTTACTGTCAGAGAGGAGAGAAATCTGTGTGTACTTTGAGTGATTCACTTATAAATCAGACAAACAAAAACAAACTGCAAATATTGCCTGGGGATTTTCTTATGGTTAAGCCAAGAATACTCCTGCAACAGCACCTGTTCTGCCTGATTGCTACAGTAGATACCAATCCAGCTCAGCCAGTTGTATAACCAGACTTAATACATCTATATTAAGAGATGATTTAATCAACTTCTAAAATGAAAACTGATTAGATTTTTATTCACGTTATTTGATATCGTTAAGTTAAAGGATCCTTAGAATAATGAAACCACAAAATGGTCCTCAACTATTTAAGAATTGTTATAAGGCTATTTTCCAGCAGGCTTAGCACAGATAATAAGGATGCTCTAGAACAGTTAGTGTTAGCTTTACATTCATCTGAGTTACATACTCACATTTCTACCTTTTTTCAGAAGCCAGTGGAAATATCAGTTACCAACAATAAATTAAACAACGGCTGGAGGTGTACAGATATTGACACAGCTGCTCCTACATTCATGGGAGACCTGAGTCTCAACTAAACATTTGAGTACTTCATCTGTAATTCCACTTTAGGTACCTTTTCTGCTGTGGATAAGCAGCAATAGCAACTTTAGTACCCCTATTCTGCTTGATTTAACAAGTAACTTGTATTCTTATTCTGCAAACCCTTGTCAGGCTAATCTGTTCTGTTTGGGAGTGTGCATTAGAAAAAGCAAGAGCAAGTGCTGTAAATAAAGGAAAGGGAAAGAAATATGTAGCACTGAAAATAAGGCAATACAAACAACTGTGATTAGGTGAATGCAGAGACTGAAACTCTGCTGGAAATACAATAACTCCTCACTTAATGTTGCAGTTATGTTCCTGAAAAATGCAACTTTAAGTGAAACGATGTTAAACGAATCCAATTTTCCCATAAGATTTAATGTAAAAGCGGGGGGTTAGGTTCCAAGGAAATTTTTTGGGGGTAGACAAAAGGCATTACACACTGTACAGTACTGTACTGTAGTGTCGTGGGGAGGTGCCCCAGCTTACCCCTGGGGCTCAGGGCTGGGGGTGCAGGGTCTGGAAGAGAGTTAGGGTGTGGGAGGGTGATCAGGGTGGGGGTGCGGGAGAAGGCTCAGGGCTGAGGCAGGCAGGAGGTGCAGAGCACTTACCTGGGGCAGCTCCTGTTTGGTGCAGGGGGTGTGCAGGTGGCTCTGTGCAGCGCGGCACTGCCCTCATGGCCATGATTCTGGGAGCTGCCCACCCCACCCCACCCCGGCAGGCAGGGCCACCTGGAATGCAGGGGCTTTAGTGGCTGCAGGGCCCTGAGCTAAGGGGGCCTCGGGGCCCTGGCCTGCAGCTCTAAAAAGCCCCTTTCAGAATGTGGCCCTGCGAGCACGGGCCGGAGGACTCAGGAGGAGCAGGGGCAGCCGCACAGCCAGCGGCTGGAGAGAAGCGGCATTTTCCCCTTCAAAGCACCGCTTCTCTCCAGCCAGCTTTGAAGGGGAAAGTGCCGCTTCTCTCCGGTTGCTGGCTGCGCAGCTGCCCCTGCTCTTCCTGAGTCCTCCAGCCCATGCTCGCAGGACCCCCTTAGCCCAGGGCCCTGCAGTCCCCAAAGCCCCTGCGTTCCGGGGGGAGGCACCTTCCCCACTTCCTCCCTCCCTCCCAGAAAGTCCTAAGCACCGCCAAACAGCTGTTTGGCGGCAGGGAAAGCGCTGAGAGGAAGGGAAGGGGAGGAGGCGGAGAAGAGGAACTTGTGCAATGCTCCCTTGTAAAGTCAACCAAACGACATTATAAGGAACATTGCACAACTTTAAGTGAGTATGTTCCCTAACGGAGCAGCAACGTAACTTCGAAACAACGTTAAGCGGGAGGACGTTACGTGAGGAGTTACTGTACTGCAAAATCTTCCATTTCCAGCAGGCCTTTTCACAAAGACTTTCACTAGACTATGCTCCATTTCCACTGCCAAAAGCACCAATTAACCAAACAATCCTCAAAACAAAATCAATATTAAATAGAGTTACTACAATTTTAAAAAACACCTGCTTTTATCCCACCATGGGAGAAGTCCCTGAGACTTCATGACATCTACCAGAGACTTGGCTACTACTATCAATTTTACAGAAAAGATGCTCAGATATTACAGTGATGGGTGGCAGAAAAAAAACCAAAGATTGTTAACATACTAGACCACTGGTTCTCAAACTTTTGTATTGGCGACCCCTTTCACACAGCAAGCCTCTCAGTGTGACCCCCCCCTTGTATATTAAAAACACGTTTTGAATATATATATTTAACACCATTATAAATGCTGGAGGTGAAGTGGGGCTTGAGGGTGGAAGCTGACAGCTAGCAACCCTGCATGTAATAACCTCACGACCCCCGAGTCTGTACTAGACTATGAGGAGCAATGGCTCCAAGCATGGCAGCGTACGCTCAATTAAGGGAACTTTTGGAAGTGCCCTATGACTGTGTTACTGTGGCTGCTGAGTTAGTAAAGTAAATTGTAGTGCCGCTGCTGCTTTGGAGCCTTTCCACTGATTGTGCGGATTTGTCCCCTTCCTTTTCTGGAGTGGGGCGGCATCCCAAGCACCCCAACTGTACAGTCTATCCAGAATTGAGAAACTTTCTAGCCTGACTGGGAAATATTGAAGAAACTTGTTCAGTTAAACTAGAGAGAATTTTGAGAGTTTGGAAGCATTTACATTTCCTAATCAGTATATTGTCACCATTCTAGGCAGTGTGCAATATGAGCATATACAAGTATTTTTGTCAATTGAAGACTTCAGTTGGCCACATAACTTTGTGATAGACCTTTAGACTCATGGGCTCCATAGCCACACAGACATTCCTCTACCATGCACGCATTTTTAATTGAGGACCAACACTTGTTTTTAGAAGGCTGTCAAAAAATAGCACTCCTTTTAATTCATAAAAGGAGTGTTTTATACCAAATGTCTATCAGGAACTTCATGAAACAAGCAGCTCAAGGTCCTTCCCTGAGAAGCTTACAATTTAGAATTTAGGTATCATATATGTGGGAAGAAGCAAACAATTAAAAGGTGCCAAGGAAGGACAGAGTAAGATCATGTGGTGGCTTTGTCTTCACTTAAGTGATCCAAATTCTCATCTTATTCCTGAATACACAAGAATCCAAAGCACACATGATTAGCATGTAAACTGTGGATTCAAAGCAGGATGTCCACACAGTCCTGTCACCTCCCAGCAAAAATCTTAAAGTTGTTTCAACTCCCAAGTTGCCTGACCACTTCAGAGAATGACAAAGTGAACTGAAGTGACAAGTACAGCTGTAGCCATTTGTGTCCTTTCCACATAGTAACATGTCATTTTACACACATAGCTGCCATTAAAAAAAACAAAAAGATTCACTTCGGCCAGCTCAGAACAAAGTACACAAGGCCTTAAAAAGAACAGGAGTACTCGTGGCACCTCAGAGACTAACAAATTTATTTGAGCATAAGCTTTCGTGGGCTACAGCCCACTTCATCAGATGCATAGAATGGAACATATAGTAAGAAGATATATATACATACAGAGAACATGAAAAGCTGGAAGTTGCCATACCAAGTCTAAGAGGCTAATTAATTAAGATGAGCTATTATCAGCAGGAGAAAAAAACTTTTGTAGTGATAATCAAGATGGCCCATATATTTGTTAGTCTCTAAGGTGCCACAAGTACTCCTGTTCTTTTTGTGGATACAGACTAACATGGCTGCTACTCTTAAGGCCTCAAAAGTCTCTGCATTCAAACAGACTTTTCCACCATATGAAATTTGTCTGCTCATGATTTTCCCTGTTCCTTCCATGTTTTTTTTTTTTTTTTTTTACACAAAGTCTACTAATATGGACCCCACCTAGTCATCTTCTGACTTATAGTAACTCCTCACTTTACGTCATCCCGGTTAATGTTGTTTCGTTGTTACATTGCTGATCAATTAGAGAACATGCTCATTTAAAGTTGCGCAGTGCTCCTTTATAACATTGTTTAGCAGCCGCCTGCTTTGTCTACTGCTTGCAGAAAGAGCAGCCTGTTGGAGCTAGCTGGTGGGGGCTTGGAACCAGGGTGCACCGGCAGCCACCCTAAGTTCCCTGTGCTGCAGCCGCCCAGCAGGGTATCCCCGGGCAGTTCAGCTGTCCCTCCCCCCACTGCCATGTGCTGTGCCTGCCCCTCTGCTTTGGAGCTGCTCCCGGGAGCCTCATGCTTGCTGTACAGAGGGGTGGGGGGGAAGAGCGGTGCTGATGTCAGGGTGTCCCCCTCCCCTCTCTCCTGTACCCCATCTCCACAGAGCGGGGAGGGACAGGACAGAGTTCAGGACAGAGGGAGCTTGCTGGCAGCAGCTGCTGTCTCAATTTGCTGATCTACTTAAAAAGGCAGTGTACTTACAGTGGGGTCAGCGTACTTAAAGGGGCAATGCGCGTCTCTGTCACACACACATGGTGTGTCTCTGTCTGTCACACACACACACACACACACCACATGCACCCCCTCTCTCACCACCGGCACTTTGGAAAGTGGAGGGAGTGGTGTGTTCCAGTGAGATAGCATGGGTTCATCATCATGTTCAGTTTCCACAGGAAATGTTTGCAGCCACTACCATGCTGTGTCTTCTCCCTCCATTCATGCTGCCTAGTAGAGTGTGAGGCTACATTAACAACTATGTGTTAACCCGCGAGGGCTCAGCCGAGTGCTAGTTCATCATTTAGCAGCAAGGCATTCCCTGGGAAATATGCCACCCTCTGACTCCACCACCTCAACCAAGCTTCACAATCATCATTGCTGTGTACAATATTAAATTGTTTGTTTAAAAGTGTGTGTGTGTGTGTGTGTGTGTGTGTGTGTGTGTGTGTGTGGTCTTTTGTCTGGCAAAAAAAAATTCCCTGGAACCTGAGGAACGTAACTACAACGTTAAGCGAGGAGTTACTGTATTTGTTCCCATGCCAAGTAAAGATCTAGTCCTTCATCCCACTGCTTGAAGAAACCATTTACTGGATGTTTATACCCCATGCTCCTCTTGGAGACAGTTAAAAATAGTGAGTAACTTGCATGGCCAGCGTAGTCTTCACTAATTAGACTCCTCTGGCTTCTATTCACTTAATGTTTATTTGAAGCCGACAATGCACTTGCACTACACTTACTCTTCAGCTTGATTTCTCTTTTATAACATATCCAGAACTTTGAGCAGTTCATACATTTTTCTAAAGAAAGTACTATGGTGATTAAAGCCTCCAGGCAGAAGATAAATTGAAGAGATTCTTTAGAAGTATTAAAGTAAGTTTTAGATCACTAGAGCTCCCACTGAAGTTGAACAATCGTTAGCCATTCAAATTTACAAGTAAAAGTAAAGAGAAATCTTACCTCAAAATTTAAGTTCATTTAATTAAAAAAAAACAAGGTTGGTTGAAAGTGTTGCTTGACCATAGGGAATATTTCCAGTCACCAGATCTGTAACATCAGGAAATAAATAAATTACTTTCTTATTCACAATCCATTCACTTCTAGTCTTCAAGTGCCTCATTGCAGCACACTGGGAAGGAAGTAACTCAGGAAAGTATGAGTTTCCTTTTTCTCCATGAGTCAGGAATTTTCAGTGCCAATAAGAATAGAGCTGTTCAGATGCAATTTTAAGAGAATGAAATTAAATGTAGGTCTCCACATCGCATATGCAGACTGACATTTAAAAGCTGGTGTTCAAAGAGACATGACCCAAGTGCAGCTCAGTACCTTGACACAACTTATTAATATTGGTTTGAAACAATATTGGTTTTTAATATTAATACAATATTAATATAATGATTTGAAACAAATAAGACAAAGCCTTTTAAAAAGTTTGAAAAAGTGAATTGAATAACCTCTGTTTCTAATTTTAAAAAACAAAACCTTAGCATACAGGTTTCATTCTCATCTGCAAAGGACAAAAAACAAGTCACTGAGCCTAATCTTTTCTCTGAAGAACCATGAGAAGAGCAGTACTTTTTCTTTGAACACCAGCAAAAATTACAGCTTGGTGTTCTTTGCTGTGGCAACCTCTCCAAGTGTAGCAATATGAAGGGACAAGAAGAAGCAAGCCCTCAGATATTCAATGAGAACGGAGTGTATTTTTTAAAATATGTATATTTCTTGATCCTTTTCTTTAGTATCCATTCCAAGTTCTTGGCACTGTACAGTGACTGAAATATATACAAAGTCACATTACTGCACTCTGTTCCACATTTTGACCATCTACGTTTTGGTTTGGTCTACATTTCTTTTTATAAAGAGAATGACATTTATGGCCTTGTCTGCACTAGAAAGTTGTACCCTTTTTGCCATACTAGTAAAATTAACTGCATCTACTTTACAGGGATTGAACTACTTTATGTTGGTTAAGAAAATGATCTGTACCAGTATAGCTCTTCCTGTATGGGAAAGGAAATATACTATAATAGTATAAGGCGGCTTTATGCTGGCCTAACTGCATCCGCATTAAGGATTGTACCAGTATAAATTATAACTATCATTTTTTTTTAAAAATCCCATTCCTAATCAACATAATTAGACCAGTGCAACTTTCAAGTGTAGATCAGACCTATGGTAAAGCAACTAGAATATTCAACTAAACAGAGTCAAATAAAAGCAGCCATCCTGTGCCCTAAGGACTGCTCGCTTAAATTCAGGATCTTTCTGCTCAAAGTCATCTTTAACACACAGAATTTTGTATACATAATACATTCCCTTAGGAGGTTTGTGTACAAAGAATTTAGTTGGAATGCAGAAATTGCATAGGTGTTATTATAAACATGTATTCATATTACAATAGCACCCAAAAGCCCCAGTCAGTACAGGGCCTTGATTGTGCTAGGTCCTTACTTTCAAGAGATCCCCATCTACTTTTTACAATTATATTTGTAGAAGTTATCTGATGCTACTCAAGAGTAAAGGTGTTAGCCCACAACTGCATCAAACGGCATCCAAATGTCACAAGCGTTCGATTTTAGATTCAACTCATCAGCTACCTGAGGTAGCATTAAGCATTACAATTTGTGCAAATTTGAAAATTTCTATAAGGTGTCAGTTACTTGACTTTAAATATTAGTGTCCAGTTACAGTATTACGGTCACCTGCATCTCACTACCCCAACACTGTATTTCACATTCACTGCTACTAACAAAGAATTTAAAATGCCGGTAAGAGGCACAGTCTTGGGACCCTCTTGGATCTCCAACTTCTTAGATTATCATGCAATAATCAAGAGTGTTTTCACCTTAATTTGGTGACTTAGTTACTGTAAGCCTGGTCTTTTCCACATCTACATAGAAAACTAATTGTATGAAGAGTGTATTATATTCGGAGACCACTGAAACCTCAGCTACCGCACAAGGTGGCAGCCCCCCACTCGTTGTTGCTTCTTGCTAGTAGTATATGACACCTGATATCCATATCCACCAAACATTTTCCTAGTTCAGTGTAAGATGCTGGTTTTGACCCAGGCGGTTTGGAAACTGGTCACCTTGGACATTACCCCTCAATTTCTGTGATGCTCAAGCAAAGGCAATCAACTCTGGCACTCTAAAAATCCTGATGTAACCGGGGAGACCATGGTGGCGTAATGTTCAGTGAGAAGTTCCTGACTTAAACTTGCTCTGACAAAGCCAGTGTGTTGGCCTTCAGATCACTTTGAGAGGTGTATCTATTCAAAGAAGCTTTATCCAGACATATGGGAAAGTTCGTTGCCCTTTCACATGTGTGAGAAGGTATTTGTTGCACGTGCTAAATATGAAGATATTAGTAAAGAGCATTGAAGAAAATAATTTTGGGTTTTATTTTAGCAAGAAGCAACACCGAGTGGGGGGCTACCACCTTGTGCATGCTGCTGAAACTAGGAATTACCTGAACTTGTATTAGGAAACCCAGAACATTTACATTCTAGGAAATGGAGAATTAGTACACACTGTACACGTTTTATGGTTGGGTTTTATTTGTTTTGTTTTGTTTTTTGGCTTTCACCAATGTTTTATTTTAGTTTTCATCTGAATATTAGGCAGCTGTAGAAAGAACTTTGTATGTTTATTTTTCAACAAGATTTGTTGCCACTGTGACAGCATTTACTTTTCACTTCTTCTCAAAGTGATAATTAGAGCTAACCAGAGTCTAAAAATGTATAATCATTGTTTGTTCATCCTATTGTCCTCATTTCCTGAAACGAAGCCAGAAGAGGAAACTGAACTGCCTAAAGCTTGCCTTGCTCAGCACACTATCTGCCCTGAATCCTTCATAGGTCTACAATGTGACCCTACTTGAAGTCTAACCTTTTTTATTGGAAAAAACATGAGTATATACTACTTAAATCCAGATTCACCTACAACATGTAACAGGACCTTCTGACTGGCTTTTACACCAACTCTTATTTTTAGCTTAGCTGTAGTTTGATCACTGCAATATCCAATCATACTAAATTATTCATCTGAGTACTGGTGATGTTAGTTCAATGAAAAGAGAAAAAGAAAAAAGTTAAGCACACTGCAGACTGTCTGATATTCCTAAATCAATACCTTTGCAGGAGTCTACACAAGACATATTGTACACTTGAGGTGGATGACTCATCTGTGGTTACAAAACCATTTCCTAGCGATTTCACATCATGAGTCTCAAAAGCAAGGTGGCTAACTGCAATAGATTTAAGGAAATTATGATTGCAGGTTTACTAAGATTACATGGACAGATTCTATCTTTCACTTATACTATGTTTTTGGATTTTGGAATATATTTCTGCCAAAAAATTTCCCTTGAGTTCATGGATCTTTTTCCTATTTATATGATGCTGTGGAAAAGCAAGATGGTCTAGCTAACCAAACATGGACTGCAATTCAGAGATTCCTAAATTTTAGTCCTGGCTGTGCCACCAGTTTGCTCTATGGTCTTACTTATGTCACTAAATCTGTGTCTTGCTTTCCCCGCTATGAAATGGGAATAATACTTCCCCACTTACACAGAGTAATATGAAGTTTAATTAACTATCAGCACTTCAGAATTGTTTCTTTTCCTTAGCAACAGGGCTACGTACATAAGGCTCTGCAGCCACTCAAACAGCTATATTAACGGTCGACAAGATGTCATACAAACCGAGATGACTGTTTGCTCCTCAGCCTGCCTCTTGAAGAGCACTGCAGGAGAGGAGGCTACGTAACTGACTACGAGTGGGGGAATTCAGGGCATGGAGCAGCATGAGGGTCACAAGTGGCTTGCACACCAATCTCGAGATGCTGGAGAAAGCGGCTGCCAAGCCCAAGGGTGTACAAAATGCAAGAGCAGAACTCCACTTTCATCGCATTTGGGATCTTTCCCAGCAGCTCAGCTCCTTAGCCCTGCAAGAAAGGAACCATGTCCCCTTGTGGCTTTGGACTTAGGTGGTACCTACATAATGCTCCTTCTGCTGCCTATAAAACAGTTCATCTCTTTCCACAACGCCCCCGCCCCCTCATTTCATTTGATTATTTACATTTGATGCTTTTGATCATACAACATTCTCAGAACACTGCGTACACAACACCCTTGTTACAACGCCCTTCACAATTATGAACCTTGGGCTATAGAAAACCTGGTCCCTGGATCCCACCTTGAGCCTTGCTGGTGCAGACAGGCCCTAGAGCTCCTCCAGCCCCAGGGCCATCTCCTCATGCCCCAGGGCCAGAAGAGCTGTCTGCCCTGGGTGCGGAGTAGCTGGGGGAGCTGTCAGCTCGCACTGCAGGACTTGAGGTGTCAGTCACCTCCCCTCTCCCCTTCAGGGCTTGTTCACTATAATGAACCCCTGGCTATAATGAACAAATGGCTTGGATTCCCCAGGGCTTCACTACAGCGAGGGTGTACTGTAATTCCATTACATTCTTCCGCATCAACTAATGTGGGGAGGCTTATTATATATTTAGGTCTGATGTACAATGGGCTGTTCATCGTATTACCATCTTTGCAAGGCAAGAAGAATATCATCACCCATAATTAAGAACTGTAAATGCCAGTCTGGCCAGGCATGCAACAGGTCGCACGGAAGGCAAAGTGGTGGCAATAAGCATCTACATATAACCATGGAAAAGAGCTACTGACCTTTCTAAACAGCAATTCCATAGAAGCAATAGCCATAGAGCAATTCAGTACTGAAAGCAATTAAGAGTAGCGCATGTACAGACAATGGTACTGGTAAAATCTAACTATCTCATAAGAAATTTCCTGTTCGGTTCAGTGCCTTATATCTGTGTCAGACAAGATGGAAATTCCACCTCAGCAGACATTTAGATAAAGATGTACAAATGAATCTCAGAAAAATATTTAAAAACTGAGCAAATTATTTCACCTATACCTCAGTTCTCCCATTTTTATAGAAGGGAGGGACGTAATTTAAGGTTTGTTATGCAATTTGAGACCCTTTGATAACACAATCCATATAAAGAAATACTATTTTATTAGAAACTTACGTTAGTTGAGATTTTTAGTGGTTATCCAGAAATGCAGATGGTAATTGTCAGGAGGTCACAACAACATGAGGCAGCAAGTAAATCAAATGAAGAAATACTGTGTCAGAAAATGCTGAAAGAGAATGTGTGCAAGGTGCAACTATCCCTTAGTTGGGTGCTTTTTAAAACAAAAAGGAAACAACAAAATCTGAATGGTTACTGGAAGTAGCCACACATCTCTCAGTAAGATCCTGCTGAAAGTCATGCAAACTTCCTTATTAAACACAGAAATAAATAAAATGAATTGAGTAGCCTTTTTTTCTAAGGGGATCAAAATGTGGGATCTTCATATAGCAAGATTCACTGGTATTTATCATATGGAACACATTTAAAACCAATACTCTGATTAAAATAATGACTTGTCTCTATAAGAGTTGGATAAAAATGGCTTCCCAAACCAGCAGATATGCCTCCTTGTATAAAAGAATAAACTAAAGCTATCAGTTTTGAAACTTGGGCCAGATTCTGATTTTACTCACACCAGTGTAAATCCACACTGTTTAGTTCTGAGTTAACTACTAATTTACCTTGGTGCGTAAGTGGAAGAGCACTGCAAAGACATCTAACTGCTTCTCCCTTCCTTCAGAGCAAATCTGCTAAACCAATGTACATTACACTGGCATTGCTGGGAGTCAGTGGTATGTAATGATGCAGCTCTCCTGACACCAACATCAACTCCTTACCAGAATGAACACTCCAGAACTTCAGCACCCACATCTGGATTAGAAAAGACACTTCTATGGACTTATGCAGAGACCAGAATAATTCACATCCCACAAATAGTTGTCACAAACCTCAGCATGCCACTATCTTGGAGAGACTTAAATCCTAAGAGTTTCCAAATGGTTTTCATTTGGATAACGGCTCACTGCCAAAAGCCATTAAGATAAAGCTTTAAATATTTTATATAAATGTTCCTCTAAGGTGCTATAACAACACTTAGCATGAAACATCAAGCAATCACACCAAAACACTTACTGTACTACTCTTGCTTAATAGGCAAAACACTGATTAAAATATGAGTCCAACCTCATTTACGCCTGAAACTACATTTCAATTACAGTGATTGGGGGGAGGGGGCGGGGGAGCAGTACTAGGTGTTGCACTGTGCTCTGAAACCAGTAAGATGTTCTAGTTACAGAAGTTGAACAAAATAATATTGTAAAAAAACAAAAATGGCAAATTCTAATTGAACTCTGTCATATCTGACTAACTAAGCACCCCAAAGACTCAAATGTTTTGGCATTTTGCTTGTTAGGGACCAAAATAGCTTTTTTTCTTACTATATCATCCGGGAAGGGTGTCAGTGGGATGAATGGTGAGGAAGAGAGAAAGAAGATTTTCTCCCAAATACCGGACAATCCATAGATGCTAAATGCAATTCATCTTCTTGCAACCAAGTTGAAATGATGCGTGAGTATGTTCCTTTGAAAACCAAAACGTAGTGCTTCCTTAATCACCTTTTATTTATTTGAAGTGCCACTCTGCAAGGCATTGTAGGGCTTGTCTGCTACGCATGAGCAGAAAGTTCATTTCATTGAACAAAATCCAGTTCAGAAAACAGAATGAATCAGCAACACTGTGCATCAGTGACTGACTGTATATGGGCCTACCACCTGTTCCCCCATGTCCCATCTACTATCTTTACTTGTGCTATGAGGAAGCTGCTTTTGTCATTTCAATTTAGATTCCCCCAAAGACCTTGGACAACCTGGTACCCAGTTCTGTTGCACACTTGAACCTGAACAATATTAGACTATGACCTGGGCATTAAACTGTTACTGAAAGAAGCTTTTGTTGGAATGAACAGTGTGGTTCCATCTGTGAACAAGATTATAAGATTTGCATATTTAGCCGGATCTCAGACTAGTTATTCATATTGCAATGTAAAATTTTCAGTCACTTTCATTACAGAAGGGGGGAAGGGTATTTTCTTAATTATTTTCTTTTCTTCTTTATATTCCTTTCTCTATCAGCAGATGAAGACAACCTTTTCATCTCAATAGGACATGTAAGGAATGAAGAGTTCACCTGCTCAAAGAAATCTGGAATTTCAAGATCAGTACTAGCTAAAGCAAGCTTGAATATCTCTGAAACCAAAAGAGCGACTGATCAAGGACACTGCACCAAGCATTCCAGGGAAGTGGTCTGGACAGGTATAGAAGATCTCAAGAGAAAACAACAACTTCGCTCTTCAGTTTCTTCTCAGTTCAAATGCTTGTGAACTCCCAATGCCCTAGAAATCCAACATTTGGGAACTAAGTGTCCAATCGCTAGCTGCAGCATCAGAGAGTCAATGCACCCAGTGATACCTGTAGTATTACCAATCCCAAAGTGTTTAAAGAGCATGAGCCATTACCCTCCCTAAAAAATAAATACATCACATTTTGGGTTTTTTATTTGCCTTCTGGTTCTTGGAGTCTTACAGATATATTCATGTCACAATTTCAAGCTTTTCTCCACAACCATGAAGACTATAAACTTTTTTTTAAATGAAAAATAATATTTTCATATATTCACATGACTGTAGGAGCTGACGCTTTAAGGAAAATACCAAGTATGAGTTCAGTGGTATAATCCTTTGAGTTGACAACAACCTTTCATTTGTATAAACAGAACTTGGAACATGGATACCTAGGTGGCTGCTTTATGAATTTCCACAACTATCTCTACTGTTTTTTGCTTGTTAAAGGAGGACCAAACAGATGGAATGAACGCTCTGCAAGTCTGTTTGGATCTTCCTTCCGAGCAGTAAAGCAACCTTATTTTCCAGGTTTGTGGTTTCTGTTTTTTTCCAACTAGAAGATGCTGGACATATTTTAAATCAGGACCTCGTTGCAAGACGAACCTTTCCCAAGTCAACTGTTTGCCAAAATACATTAAAAGGTCTGACATGCAGGCCATGTGGTCTGTCCTCTTAAGAATTCCCTGGGCTTCCAGTAACCAGGGAACACCACTCCCATCAGCCCTATTTTAGTTTTCCACGCTCGATGTATGCACAGTGGTGCCCTCCCATAGCACACACCAATCACCCGAGATCCACTTTCAATTTTAGTTACTCCAGATTTTCTGCCTTTGCTCTGGGACAACCCCACCCATTCCAAAGTGCATCTTGTGATGAGACAGGAGCCTAAAATAGAGCCTGTCTGTCTATTCTCCTATCAGGAACAGGAGTGGCTACACCTCTGCTTCTCTGCTTAAGAGCAGTATGCCCAGCCACCAAATATGGCCAAACAAATCAAAAAACCAACAGCAGCATCTGGACCATGTGACAGTGTGTTTAATTGGACTGGTTTCTTCATATCAACAGCAATTATACAAAGTTTTGTAGCTTTTATTCAGTCCCTTAATCCAAAAAAATGCAACTCTCCAAATCTGAATCCTTCTCATGACTTCAGACGCCACTCAGGCCCAAACAAGGCTCTGCTATCCTTTTGGCAGAATGGCTACCTTGTTGTGTTTCTGTAACTTACATTTTTTGAATCAATAAGTTGTTGGCCTATCACTCAAGCTCCAATCTTGGGGGGGGGGGGGGGAGGGGGATGACCAGCGGACTGCTTTTCGTCTAGTACCTACCCTTTGGCCTGGGCGACCCTATCAGGAGTTAAAACTCCCATGGGCACAAGTCTGAGGGTCATTGGAACACATAAGCCTTCCCACCATGTCAAGATGCAGTCCCCAGGGAAGGAAATAATGCAATAACTGAAATAAATTAATGTATTTTTAAAACAATATGACATGAATCCCACAAGAAAACAGTAAAATATTCTCCAAGAGGGTATATGTCAATAGGTTGAGTCTGAAATTTCCACATCTGCACTCCAAAGACGGGAGAAAGTGGTATGTATTTCACAGTATAGAATCAACTAGGATACTAGAATTGCTCATTCCACTATATTTTCAAAGGAACGTGTGTGATTTAATACCTACGTTAGTCTTAATCAGTTCTCCCTAGTCAGTACAAGAGATATCTTGACCTTTACGATCACTAGTTAAGTACTGAATTTGCTCTGATATTAAATGTCTGTCTTGTCTTTCCATTTTTTCATAGTTTATCCTAGAGAAACTTTTATGGGGGAATCCTAGAACACAAATATTCTCCTGCTCTTGGACTACTCAAGTACTGGAATTAAGTTTCTGAATAAAGCAGAGGTTGGCTTTCTTTAACTCCCATCAGGACTCCCATATTAACTTCAAACAGTACAGTACCTAGACATATTGAAAATTGGCTCTGGTTTTGTCCAGAAGAAATGCGGAGTCATGTTTCATGTAGAGTTCAGTCAATTAAAATAAATAAATAAATAAAAGAAAGATTTACTAAAATTTCAGTCAGCCTTATTTTAAATAATTTATTAACGCTGTGGTTGCTGCAAATATTCCTGTACAGTCTCTCTTGGCAAGTTCTCTGAAACACATTTGTCCTGAACGGTATGTCATCCTGGCATCAAAATGAATGCCTTTCCTTTGATGACACAAAGTAAGTCTGACTGATTCAAAGGAGTGATCTGAAGTAGAATGTAGTCATGCTTTACTGCCCTTCTGATAAGCCAGGCAGGCACTAGGAAGTGCCAAGTGTCAAATCCATCTACTGCTCTGTCACTATGCGAATAGTATGGACCCTCTGAAAACTGCTACAGATAGAAAGAATCCAGAGAGGGCCAAGTATTAGCCATCGTTAACTGTGTTGGACTTGCCATCTCTAATACAAGGAGTTAACTACAGTCTAATCATCGTCAATTGTTCTTCATTTAATGCAGGTGTGGTGGCTCTAGATTTAAGCACAGGACAGATATATTTATACTTCTGGTTTTAAAAGCCTAATTTTCACTAACATGATAGAATGCATGGTAGTACAACAAAGCCAGGTAACATTGCAATGAAATAATACAGTTTCCACATCAGAGTGCCATATGCATATGCTATACTCTGTTTGCTCCTGATTTGGAAACTATCCTTCATTTCCAGCTGGACAATCTGGAAGCAGTTTAAAAAAAACACAAATAAGATATTGAACATAGTTTTCCTGGGAGTGGAAGGGCAGAGGAACTTTTATTTGAATAGTTTCAGTACTTCTCTACTGAAAGCATAACCCCTAAACACTAAGCAGGACACTCATGCTGCAATGAACTGATTTCCCACTCTCAAGTCAAATCCCTTGCAACTCAACAGCATCACAGACTTTGAATACTCTCAAGCAAGAAGTCAGACTTGTGTTAAGATTAATCAAGTTTATCAACCCTTTATGATGACATATGATATGGAACCAATCAGCTAGCTGGTAACTTTCCCCAAATATGCTTAAGGGATGTGTGACCCAGCCCTGGATTCTATGCAGAACACTCAGTCGCAGCAAGGTCTTTGGAGAGTAAATTAGTTCAATTTTTAAGTTTACAATGCCTGCTTGCGTGAGCTTGGAGCATTTCCAAAGCAGTATTAAAGGAAACAAACACACAGAGGCATAGCAAGATCTTAACAGCTCTAAACATACCTTAGATTTTTCACTAAGCACTGCATTGACTATTGCTCTCTTGACTACTACAATCTCTAAAACTGAGTGAAGTCTGATTTCCAACATGACCCAAAAGGTGGGTCCCTGCACTTACAGTCACAGGCCTGTAAGTCATACTTTGAATATTGTAACGGCCACCGGACAAAGGGCAATATAGACGTCTTTAGTCCCTTTTGAGTGCATCTGTTAGGTGACAGACCCGGCTTCCTGCACCTCAATCTGGATAGAACTGTGTGTTCCACACACAAACCCCGCCTAGATTCCCAGCCATGTTACTAACACAGGACCATCTTGATTTTGGGAATTGTAACAGGCTCCCCTCAGGAGCTTGTGACAGTAGAAGTATAAGCATCTTCGAAACAAAGCCTTATTTATTCATTCCTCCAAAATACAAAGCACGTAGAGTAGAGGATAACCAATAGAAAGTACATGGGTCCAAGGGTCTGTCTTACACCTCAAATTCTCCTTGACAGCTTTTATAAATTCTCCTCAGCCCAGCGAACTCTATCTCTGGCAGGGAGAAGCTGCCTGTCCTGCTGTCCCTGTCTCAGTCAATCAGCTTTCACTGACACGCTTGGTAGCCTCTGGCCACACACTCAAACCCTCCTTCCTCTTTCTAGCATCTTTGAGGTTTAGTATCCACTTTGATCTCAGGCTCAGCCTTGGGAAGAGTAAGCCATTCTAACCTAGCTGGACCCAGACAGGGGGTACTCCCCAGCTGATAGCTCCCCTCACTCTGTTACTTCAAGGAGCCTTATCTTTGCTATTTTCCATTTCCTTTGATTTAAACTCCTGGCTTGGGGCAGGTTAATATCAAACAGCTAATCTGAGGGCAAGATATTTATATGAAATACTACATAGAACTCCCTCTTTCTCTACAAGGTTCTGTTTAATGCAGATATCTTGTGCCAGTGCAGTCAATAAGTTAAATACAGGAGCTTCTATCGTCTCACTACATACGCCCCCCCGACTTACGCAATCATTCCGTTCCGGAAAGCCTTGCATAACTCGGATTTTGTGTAAGTCGGAAACGTATACCCATATGTTACGCAAAAATTTCCGCAACTCGAAAATCCTATTTCTGGCTTATGGAACTTTTTCTGTAAGTGCGAATTTGCATAAATTGGGTCTTCCATAACCCGGGTCGTGTCTGTACTATTAACAGCTATGAGCTTCTCCCCTGTGCCCTGAACATCCTACCCAAGTGGTGTGTAGTTGTAATAAGGAAGCTACATAAACCTAGAGGTTTATTGAGCCCCCAACAATGTAGGCACTTAGATCCTTTAAAAAAACCATTTGTGTTAGTATTCGAAAAGAGTATTCCAATCTACGACAGATAAATCTGGCCCTTGTTCCCATACCCAGTTCAATCAATTCCCTCAGGTAAAGCTAGAGACCAAGTTCACCTTTGTGTGCCCTAAAGGTCAGTACCTGATCTTGGTTTGACCAAAGGAAAATCAAATTTCTATAGTCAAGGAAGACTTCTTTAACTTGATTGGGCTGCTCCCTCAGGCACCTTAGACAATTACAACTACTGCAATACCACACAATTAGTGATTGTCATATTCCATACCTTTCCTTAATCTGCAAGGAACAAAATTTACCATGATCAAAACAAACCACACTGTTTGACTAACAGCATGGTTGACTAAGCTCCAGATAGAAATAAAACTCTCACCAGACCAACATCTGGTATACTAAAACACACTTGGATTTTTGGTCAGAATTCAAAAGGCAGAGTATGAAGTTAGGTTAGGAAAGTTGTTTGTGGGACTGTTCGCCAGGAGGACAGTATCACAAACACACTTATAAATATGTATTTTCAGGAGTATTCCTGCCTGAAGCGTTCATCAGCTATCTTGAAAATTGTTTCCAGGATTGGTAAATATCCAATCTGGGGCAGACAAACATGCAAGTCAGCGAGCAATAACAGTACAAATATACAAAGTAATGCCAGTCACATATTTATAAGCAACCCACAGGATGAAATATGTCTTCATGAATTACTGTCAGATTTCTAGAAAACAAATGATTAAATACAGAAGTGTCTGCAAACTATTCTAACTAGAAATGGATTCACTGGATAAGTGGTTTCAGACTAGCAGTTCACTTAGATCTACATGGAACTATCATAGAACCATAGAATCTCAGGGTTGGAAGGGACCTCAGGAGGTCATCTAGTCCAACCCCCTGCTCAAAGCAGGACCAATCCCCAACTAAATCATCCCAGCCAGGGCTTTGTCAAGCCTGACCTTAAAAATCTCTAAGGAAGGAGATTCCTCCACCTCCCTAGGTAACCCATTCCAGTGCTTCACCACCCTTCTAATGAAATAGTGTTTCCTAATACCCAAACTAGACCACTATGTTTGAATAGGTTTGGATACAGTATTATTGTGTGAGAATGTATGGCTTTACACAGTGCTGAGAGAGTTTACATGGCAAGATTGTTTCTTTCCACGATTCTAGTGGCAGGAAGGCGTTGAAACGTACAAAAGGAGATCAAGAGAGCAAATTACTTCTGCAACTGAGTTTAGCATTCAAGTGTTAGTTGTCATGTTTCCAAGCAAAAGACTAGCACTTTTTATGTTCTTAAGAGTAAATGCTTTAAGCTATTGCCACCTTTCTGTGGCTGGATAAAAACGGCTGAAAAAAGCACTGAACACTTCAAAACTCATGTCAATCCATGCACTATTCTTGTATACTGAGTTTAGCCAGTTCAGATTATGTAGTCATTTGAAAGGTAATTTGAGATATATCTTCCAAGATGCTTGAGTTTAGGAACTAGAAAGAGCATGTACTGGACTCAAGTTGGCAGAAAAATTGAATGCATTAATATCCTTACTCTATAGAGCTTTACAGTTATTGCAGGCTTATTTCATAATAACACGGAAGACTAACCAAGTGTCCAAGATGCTAAGATCACCACCAGTGGTAACCAGTTAAGAGAACAAGGATTAATGGTGGGACAAGCAGCACTGAAATACTTTCCCTTAAGTTTTTGGCTAAATCAAAAGGTGAAGCCCTGTTAAGGGTCTGACACTGCACATGCATAATATGGTACACACAAACTCCGTGGTTATAAAACTCAAAGCAGAACAGCTTTCAGAGCAGAGCTTCTCTTTCACAATTAAGTGGCACAGGAATCAGGGCTACTGGGGTAGTCTAGTTTCAAACACTGTTGCACTGCTTGCTGTCAAGCACTGCATTGTCAAATTGGATTCATCTTAATTCTAACACCTGGATTCTGAAAAGATTTACCTACTTGTTCTGCACACTAGCACTCTGTTTCTGGGGCTGTAGATTTCTGGGGAGCACCTGTTACTGGACGGGTCAACTCACAGGCCAGTAAGACAAACTTAGAGGACAGACTTAGAGTCCTAGGGCCCTTCTAATGTTGAGGTTCAGCACAGAAAGGCAAGACAGAGTTTTGAGGAGTTTCTTCAGTTCCAGTTTATTACATGTCATGCTCCCACTGAGTAAGCTACATTTTCCAACAAAGAAAAGCGATCACCGTACCACTAACCATCTCCTCCCAACTACAAACAATATGTAGCAATGTTAGTAGCCATGGACACAGGTACACATACTTCTATCTCTAGTAATCTCTAGTGTGAATGTATCTGGACATGCTGTGTTACAGGATACCAGTTACTTGTAACTATCTCTGGACTGTGTAATGAACATGATTTGTACTGGCTACATAGCTGTACTGGGCATAAAAGTGAATGGCAATATCCCTTCATAGCACATTTGCTTTATTCCCAACCACTGTGAAATGTGTCTTGTTGAGCTGCATGTTGAGAAAGGAGCAGTTTATTTGTTATTAAACTAACATGATATCTCAAGGTGTGAAAGTTATCTATAAATCTCTAGCCATCATCACTTGATTCAAACACTTCTTGGCAGTTTGTCACATTCCACTCTTTTCCATGATAACTTCCAACGGTTCACATTCACCTTTTCCACTGAACAAAGTTAGTCAAAATCAAAACAAGTATTAAGTTGGTATTACACCGGGGTTCTCAAACTGGGGGTTGGGACCCCTCAGGGGGGTCACAAGATCATTACATGGGGGGTCGCGAGCTGTCAACCTCCACCCCAACCCCGCTTACCTCCAGCGTTTATAATGGTGTTAAATATATTTTAAAAGGGGATTTAATTTATTAGGGGGATTGCACTCAGAGGCTTGCAATGTGAAAGGAGTCACCAGTAAAAAAGTTTGAGACCCACTGGTATTACACCATACCAAGGCAAAATGTTAGTTGCATAAGTTCACTTGATTTATTGTACAGCAGAAAAAAATAAAAAGGAAGACGTTCTGAACAACACTATTGGGATTTTCATCTGAACAAAAGTTTGTAAAATCCTGGGTGTGTTTTCCTGTGTGGGAGTTTTGGTTTTTTAATTCAAGTTAATACAAACTAGAGCTGTTTTTCCTTTTTTGTATTTTGTCAGCCTCCGCAAATTCCAAACAGTAAAAATGATTAAGGTAGTGCCACAAACTTCCTTCCTTGGTCCTCAGCTTACTCAGCACAGGTTATAATTTCTATGAGTGGGCATGCACTTTAAATAAGCCTAGGATACATAACAGAACAGAGTGGGACTCAAGTGATCTTTTAAAACTGCAGGAAACATTGTGGGTCATATTTAAAGACATTTTTACTTATCCAAAGTTGATAAGATTCCACAATCAATATGAACACAATTAGAGTTTTAATGATACTTCTTAAAATTAAATTAGAGGCCCCAGAAACAAAAAACAGACCACAGTAATATCAGTTTAGCTTTAGGACTACACTCAGACACGGACGAACGTTTAAGAAAGCACTGCTGACACTGAATCATGATTAATTATTTTAGACCGGGGTCCCCAACGCGGTGCCCACACGCGCTGCATCTAAATGCGCCCGTGTTCTGGCTGGTGGTTGAGCATTTCATCAGCAACGCCTCTGGATGACGCCGCTTGCCGCCGACAAGCGACATCATCCAGAGGCGTCGCCGCCGAATTTCGGCGAATGCTCGACCGCCGCCACGGTCCTTCATTTGGCGCCTGCCAGACGAAAAGGTTGGGGACCACTGTTTTAGACTATCACATATAAAAGAAGCAAGTGTTCAGGCATAAAATGCCCCAGGATTTTAGTCAGGGAACCTGCAAACCAAACCCAGAAGTTGATGTGGCTTCACCCTTGCAATCCCAGTGTCAACTGAAGCTACGCTAAAGCCCTAACAAGACCAACTGAGCTCATTTGAATATGAAGCATTTACACAGTTCTATGAAGTATACATAATTTAAAGTCAACTACTGTACACTAGTCAAATGAACACCATATTTTGCAATGCATTGTCCTTGCTTTTTGTTTGCTTACATTAATTGAAAATGAGTCTCCGTACACTTGAACATTCTCAGGCTGCTCTGCAACATACTTAAGAGAAGCAAAAGCATCAGAAACACTCAGTGCTACTATTTTGTTTCTTCCACAGCTTAACACATACATTTCCTCTGCTAATAAGATCCCCATTGACTACTTATCAAGGCTTATATATATATATATTGCATGAGTTAAACATCCCATGCAGAGCAGCCATGTCAAACTACAGAAACTCTGTGAAGACTCAGGAACCGAGTTTGCAGCCAGCAACAGTTATTGACCCATTTTATAAGGTCTTCGGTATGACCCTACTGCTAACACATTCATTTCTCAAGTCAGCCTTATTTCTTCCTGCATGAATAAGGCAACACTATAAATCCCCAAGACACATTTAACTGCAACAGGCCAGCCTCCATAATGTATTAAGGGAAAACATGTAGCAACCCCCAATAAAAATGACTGAAGGAAATGTTGTTTTGTTTTTTACTGTGTCAAATGCTTTGACATGTTAAAGTATTCCCTGGTAAAAATACAAGAACAGAATGTTAGGTTTTTCACAGTACACTTCAGTGCCATCAGAAGAACTAGTTAATAGACTGGTCTTAGCAATTAACATCAGTGCCCCTGGATAGGCCACTGCTGATCACCTCCTGAACTAAGTTAACTTGTCACCTATATCAAATGTATTCACAGACCTCTACAGAAATAGACTTTAAATGGTATTTTGATTTGATTAATTTGAAAAAACAGTAATATTAAGCAGAAATAACACTATTTATTCAGTACAGTAGTATATGCTCCACTGAATATCATGGATTACAGATTTATACTACAGTAAATTAACACAAGTTGTTTTCAACTTTGGATCTCATTTCCTACCTTCACTACTTTGTAAAAAACTGAAACTAATACAGTTAACAAGCTCTTGCACTGAAACCTTAACATAAACACTTTCAACAAGGTAGATTAAGAGTATTTTCAGTCTTCCAGTGAATCTCAAATTTCCACTATAGGAAGATTACATCCCTCAGAAGCAGGTGCCCATTAAATAAGCATTGCTGTGTAACAGCGGAGAACGTACAATAACTGAACTGCAGCCACAGTGAGTGTCATTTACTCATGTCCTCTGACTACCTATTTAGTTATTTTCACCATTGTACAGGAACCTACATTATACTGAGCACGTGAAACAAGTTTCTATTTGAGAAAAGTTTCTCAATGTTGCCTATCTAAGTGTTATAAGATCCATTTTACTTTAATATTATGGGCCTAAATTTTGCATTAATGCAACATGCAGTGATACCAGCTGCACAAATAGGAAGCCAGTGACAAGTATGGCCTATCACATATATTCCCATTTTCCTAATATTACAGTAATTCCTCACTTAACGTTGTAATGTAAAGTTGTAAAGCGACTTTAAGCAAAACGATGTTAAGCGAATCCAATTTCCCCATAAGAATTAATGTAAAGGGGGGGGGGAGGGTTCCAGGGAAATTTTTTTCACCAGACAAAAAACTATATACACCTCTACCCCGATATAACGCTGTCCTCGGGAGCCAAAAAATCTTACTGCATTATAGGTGAAACCGTGTTATATTGAACTTGCTTTGATCCACCGGAACGCGCAGTCCTGCCCCCCTGGACCACTGCCTTTACCACGTTAAATCCAAATTCGTGTTATATCGGGGTAGAGGTGTGTGTGTGTATATATATATATACACACATACACACACTAGGTTTTAAACAAACAATTCAATACTGTTCACAGCAATGATGACTGTGAAGCTTGGTTGAGGTGGTGAAGGTAGAGGGTG
This sequence comes from Mauremys reevesii, assembly GCF_016161935.1. NCBI lineage: Eukaryota > Metazoa > Chordata > Testudines > Geoemydidae > Mauremys > Mauremys reevesii. The sequence goes on along the minus strand of NC_052632.1, from coordinate 32,368,970 downwards.
GAAGAGGGTGGGATATTTCCCAGGGAATGCCTTGCTGCTAAATGATGAACTAGCATTTGTCTGGGCCCTCAAGAGTTAACACATTGTTGTTAATGTAGCCTCACACTCTAGAAGGCAGCACAAATGGAGGGAGGGGCGACAGCCTGACAGACAGAGACAGACACACACTCTGTGTGTGTGGGGTGGGGGAGGGAGGGAGAGAGAGAGAGACATGCACATTGCCCCTTTAAGTACGATGATACCACACTCTAAGTACATTGCCTTAAAAAAGATCAGGCAGTTGAGACAGCAGTTGCGGCCAGCTCTCTCCGTCCTCAGCCCTGTTGTGTCTCCCCCCATGCTCTGTATGGAGAAGGGGTAAGCAGGGGGCAGGAGCAGGGGTGAGGGGGGCACCCTGACATTAGTCCCCCACTTCCTCCCTCCCCTACACAGCAAGGAGGAGGCTCCCGGGAGCAGCTCCAAGGCAGAGGGCAGGAGCAGCACACGGCAGTTCAGGTGCAGGGAGGGACAGCTGAACTGCCGGCAATTGGTAGCCTGCTGAGCAGCTGCTGAACAGGGAACTTAGGGGAGTGAGGAGCTGATAGGGGAGCTGCCAGTCCACCCTGGTTACAAGCCTCCACCAACTAGCTGCAACAGGCTACTCTTCCTGCAAGCAGTGAACAAAGCAGGAGGCTGCCAAACAACGTTGTAAGGGAACATTGCACAACTTTAAACGAGCATTTTCCCTAATTGATCAGCAACATAACAACGAAACAACGTTAACTGGGATGACTTTAAGTGTACAGTCAGATAAGCAATTATTCTGCTTTGCAAAGAGATGTTATGAGATTAGAATTAAGCAGTGAGGTTGTCCATAGAGCAATCACTTTACAATGTACACTGTACAACTAAGATGAAGTCGGAACACTTATGCCCAATAGCAATTGCAGCTGGAATCCTTCATATGAAAACCTGGCCAAAAACAAAGTAAGATGCTTACTTGCAATATATTAACCTGTTTGAGGTGTAGGGACTTAATTAGTGGGGTTGAAGCATGATCAGAATAGGTGGCGAGAAAATAATGAGGTCTACACTTGCAACAGATAGCTAAACAAGAAAACAGATAAAGCAGAGACCGTTTTCCCTCTATATTTTTCTTCCTAGTATGTTATTGAAGATGATTACTTACAATTTTAACTGCCTGGTGAGTTTAACCGCTCTCAAACTGCCTTTATTTAACATAAAATATGCCTGCTAAGTTTGCCCCCTTACAGAGCCACAGTCCATTTATGCTGTTAGGGAGGAAACACACAATTTTCTTTTTGGCATGACAAAGTGGAGGTCTGCCAGCTTTCCAAACATGTTCTTCGAAAGTTCGGCTGCTATTATATAGGTATCTAGGGGGGGTAGTATAGCAGTGCTTCGAGTAAACAAATCCTATACAATGCCAGCTGTTCACCTTAGAGAAAGGTTGACTTTTGGTGGAAGCTTTCAATATAAATATTTGATTCAGGGGGTCCTCCCTTGGGGATAGTGATTTATATAGTTTGATAATTTTCAGATCTAACAGTTGAGTATTTAATGTATTAAATATACTGACCAATAAGATGGTAAGAAAAATACTCATAAGCCACAATACACTAGTAACCTAAATATTCATAGCACAAATAATCAAACTGTTAACTTTACCCTGTTTGGGTTAAAAAATAGCTTGATTTCCACCCAAACCATATTGGCATAGATTCACCTAAAAACTCTGCCCAAGCTTATGCCATAGTCTTCACTAACATATTGGCAAACCTGATTCAAATCCATCTGGTTTCATTGAAGAATCTTTGCGCAGTTCTACATGTAGAAAAGAGAATTTTAAACATTTGGCACAGGTGCTAGACTTTTCAAATGATAAGTCTAATGTTTAAGGAAATCTAAGCAACATGTTTGGAGCTGGTCAGCCTAATTTGGAAGTTTTTACCTCTTCAACCCACAATATTGATATACTGCCAACGTTGTTCAGTAGAGATGGACCTGAACTGGAACGTCAAGCTCTTTATGGGAGAGGTCCTATGGAACCCACATGAGTTTTGTCTTCAATCATAGGATCTTTATAAAGGTCACAAACTTTGGAGGTAAGGGAAGAGGTTGACTTCTGGACCATAAGCCTTACTCAAATTTTTGATTCCCTATTACCTAGCAGTAAACACTATTAGGGTAGCTGCTTCAGATGCTGAAGTATCAAAAATTTAGTCAGATTCTAAACAGCTGTTCGATATAATGGAAACTCACCATACCAGATACAATAAATATCCTTCATGACTGAGAAGTGCTTGTACCAGCAATCAAGTGAGAATATACATTACATGTTTCCCCAAGACTGTTACTATCCCTCTCCCCAAAGTAAGCTCAAATTGTGTTATTAGAAAGCCTTTTTTTTCATTAATAAATCAATTTGGCAAATATTTTAACTGGAACTTACCTAAGAAAGTAGAACTCTACCCCTTATGCAATTACTTTCAGCTATAACAATGTAAGGATATTTTCAACGCGGGAAAGCCTGCAGATTTTCAACAGCTCCAATTTCACTGTGACTGAAGTAAGCCTCTGTTCAGAGCAGTCAGCAATTAGAAGGAATTAAAGACTGCTGAAATAGTCTTCCATGAAGTGCAAGGAAAATGTAATGAACAACAATAACAAAAACAAGATAAAAATACAGGCTCTAAGTATGTTTCCCACAGAGTATGCAATCCCACCTTGATATGTAAGTACACCTCTACCCAGATATAACGCGGTCGTCGGGAGACAAAAAAATCTCACCGCATTATAGGTGAGACTGCCTATATCAAACTTGCTTTGTCCTCCCTCCCCCCCGTTCCTTGTTCCCTGACTGCCCCCTCCAGAGACCCCCGTCCCTAATCAACCCCAGGTCCCCACCCCCTACCCAACCCCCCGTCCCCTGACTGCTCCGACCCCAATCCACCCCTCTCCCCCTGACAGGCACTCACTGGCAGCGGCAGGAAGCGGAGCAGCCCAGCCCCAGCCCGCTCCATTCCGCCACCTCCCAGCCACGGCACTCCGCTTCCTGCTGCCGGTGAGTGCAGGGAGGTTGGAGAAAGGATGCCCCCTCCCACCCTGTACTCACCTGCGGTGGGAAGCGGAGCGACATGACCCCAGCGCGCTCCACTTTCCTTGCCCCAGCCACAGCCGTGTCGTTGGGGGGAGGCTGTGGAAAGGTCCTGTACTCACCTGCCCAGCAGGAAGTGGAGCACCACAGCTGGGAGCTGGCGGAGTGGAGCTGGCTCGGGCTGGGCTGCTCCACTTCCCGCCGCCCGTGAGTGCGGGGAGGTTGGGGGAAAGGACGCCCTCCGCACTCACCGGCGGCGGGAAGCGGAGCGATGCGGCCCCAGCCCTGTCCACTCTGCCACCTCCCCGCCGCGGCTCTCCGCTTCCCGCCGCCAGTGAGTGCGGGGAGGTTGGGGAAAGGATGCCCCCCCGTACTCACCTGCCTGGCGGGAAGTGGAGTGACGCGGCCCCAGCCCGCTCCACTATGCCACCTCCCAGCCGCGGCACTCCGCTTCCCACTGGGTAGGTGAGTGAGGAGGGCGTCCTTTCCCCAACCTCCCCGCACTCACTGGCGGTGGGAAGTGGAGCAGCCCAGCCCCAGCCCCAGCCAGCTCCACTCCAGGACTCAACTCCCTACCCCACCCCCCTGTGCCCTGACTGCTCCAACCCCTATCCATCCCCCCCTCCCCGACAGGCACTCACCGGCAGCGGGAAGCAGAGTGAGGCGGCCCCAGCCCACTCCACTCTGCCAGATCCCAGCCGCGGTGCTCCACTTCCCGCTGCTGGTGAGTGTGGGGAGGTTGGGGAAAGGATGCCCCCCATACTCACCTGCGGCAGGAAGCGGAGCACTGCGGCTGGGAGCAGGCGGAGTGGAGCTGGCTGGGGCCGAGCTGCTCCATTTCCACTGCTGCTGGTGAGTGCGGGGGGGATCCCTCCTCCCAACCCCCCCTCCTCCGAGTGACACGGCTGGGGCCGGAGCAAGGGAAGCAGAGCGGGCTGGTCCCAGCCCCCCGCTAATCCCCCAGGCCACTCTGGGACTGTGGGGCCCCCAAAAGTGCCTTCCCACAGCTCCTGCCCCCCAGACCCGGGGGGGGGGGTGCCCCTGACCACTCCTGAGACCCTCTGCCCCTTATCAAACCCCTTGGCCCCGGCCTGGCCCAGCACCCTTAACATGCTGCTCAGAGCAGTGTGTCAGAGCCTTACCACTTTGTATGTGAACCCGCCTTATATCGGGTCATGTTATATCGGGGTAGAGGTGTACTATACTAATGGGAGAAGAGTGTGTAATGCTAGCAGAAAGTATACTTCTTGCTCACAGTGGAGTATCTAAAGCCAGATGTGGCTTGTGGGGGGTCAGTTATGTCATATGAAGGGTTAGACTCATTCAACAAATGATCATGCTACTAGTAAAACCACTTACTCGTTCTTATCTCCATCTCTCAAGAGTATCAAGAGGCTAAACTATCCAAAACTTAGCAAGCAGCTTGTGTTTCCTTTTAGTTCTCTGCTTACATTCAAGCCAAACCCTCTATTATTTGGAAGCTGAATACGAGAACCTACAGTTTTGTGTATTTTCCACTCAGCTCAGTTCTCAACACTGCACTTTGCCAAGCACTAGAATAAAATCTTCAACAGTGTCTAAGTGACATAGGATCCTAAGTCGCAGTGAATGTCAAGTGACTCCAGATGCTAAAAGTCTATGTCCTTCTGAAAATGATGCTTGAGCTCCTAAATCACTTAGGCACTATTGGAAAATTTTAACTATGTATTTCTGACATATACTTGAAAAGAAAGAGTATTTCTGACTCTTGCCCTAGAATTATAAAAAATGCCATATAATTTTGGATAAATGAAGGTACAAACTTTGAAACACATTCTAAAATAGATATTTAATGGAATATTTCATTTTTATTTCTATATTACAGTGGCAGCTACAGACCTGAGTAAGAATCTGGGTGCCACGGTGTTAGGTGCTGCTTGAGATACATGGTTCATATACTGAAGCGCTAACAGTCTGACTCATGACAAGATACTCAATGGGGTTTATCTGTCCAGAAGACGGGGTGGGTGAGCCAGGGAAATGGTGGGAAGGACATGCTGTAACATAGGCCAGCAACTGCACAGCTGAATTGTTTTAAGGTCGAGGATTTTTTGGTAGTCTGGAAAGCAGGAGCCTTTGTAACAAGCTAAGCTTACAATTACAAGTCTCAGTTTTAAAAGCATTATGATTAAATCTGTTTCGGATAACTACCAAGTTTATATAGGTACACTTAACCTGCAATTTTTAATAGCTGTTTTCATCCAGCAACTAACTGTGCAACTCTGCTTGCTGCTCCTGATATGCCTTTTTATCTTTTTGTATTTTTGGAATGCTAGGAAGTTTAACTGATTGGTTTTCATGCAGTGTTTTGGCTTTCCCAGTGCATCCTATGTTCATCAAAATTTTTAACTTTTCAAAATCGAGCCACAGAGTTGCATTAAAATTTTGATCCACTGGTACAAAACAATTTGGTTCTTCTGTTTAAGTACTGCAATATATTAATTGTTCCTGTAGCAGGGTGGACCGCTGCTCCTGCCCTGAAGGGATTAAAAACAGCCCTGGGAAGGGGCTGTGGCTGGAGAAAGCAGCCTTTAGGCTGGGCTGATTGGGGGAAGTGGCTGCAGCTGGGGCCATGCCCCAAACTGAGCAACAGGGCCTTATAAGAAGGCCAGGGAAGCCAGACACACTCTCTCTAGCTACAGAGGGAGATGGGCCTGGCTGCAGGGACCTGGACAGAAGGTACCTGAGTGAAGCAGGGCTGGGGAAAGGCAGAGGAGGTGGGGAGCTCTAACCTGGAAAGCCCCAGGCTGCGGCCTAGCATTGGGCTAATAGGTACTGGGGGTTGCAGAGGGCAGCCCAGGGGTAGGCAAAGGCAGTAGGTCCAAACCTTCCTTGCCAGTGATGAGTAGGCTGATACTGCAGTCTGCCCCAGGGCGTGGGGCTAGACAACAACGACTGGCAGTAGCCATATCCTGAGGCAAGGTGGGGATAGTGGGTGGGGGTTCCCTGGGGAGGGGAGACCCTGAGAGAAAGGGGTTACTGCCAGGAGGCAGCACCCCCATGTAAAAGGGCACTGGGTCCAGGGAGGGACACGGGGGCCAGGAGGACAGGCGGATCAGCTCCAGAGCTGAATTGAGCTAATTCCCAGAAGTCACCAGCAGGAGGCACCGCAGGGGTGAGTCCGGCCTGTCTACAGTGTCATTTTGGTATTTACATTAATCTAAAGCTGAAAAATAATCTTGGCCAATGAGCTGCCAATTGACCATGTGCAAATTCCTTCACCTTTCTACACTTCTAATTTACCTCCCAGCTGACAATATAAACAGACAAGATAGTAAAATGGTCAATGCCCTTAAATCTATGCTTTTGTACAGTGTCTGGCACAATGGGACTGCGATCTCCATTGGGGTATCTAGGTGATGGGGAACACGTATATCATTTACAGCTTTAGCTCTTCCCCATTAGAATACAGTACTTGAAATGTTTAAGTCCAGAAAATTCAATGTTAAGGTTCCACAAAAATACATCTCTAATCATCATGTGCCTACCTAATATTCACACATTAATACTGTGTACGGATATGTACAATTTGGTACCTTATGCTACAGCTTCTACTTAAATTTCAGAAAACGCATCTGTAAATGCAGAAAAATGGTATCAAAGCTACAGAACACAGCGGTGGAGTTAAAGGGTTCATCAGCTCTGGATTTTGGGAGTGCATTGTTGGAATGCATCACTTCCCAAGTTTTGATAAGTTGTTTATAAAGCTCCACAAATGTTTAAGTATTCAATCAGGAACTCCATAATTGATATATCCTCCACCCAATTCTCAATCTCCATAAAGTTATTCAAAGAAACTATTTCTTGGAGAAAATAAATGAACACAAACTGGTTTAGTCTCCTGATTAAATGGCTTTACAAAGTATTAAAAAAAAAGTTTGATGTTTATTCTAATTTGTCAAGCTATATACAAAATTTTTATGCAATTGGCCCTTCGGCAGTACAAACAGAAACTATCTCCTGGCAGACCACACATGGAGCGGGAGGCAGTCTGAAGATAGAGTGCCAAAACAGAGATTTTAATAGAAAGTGAGTTGCAGCGTAGCCTGTGAAGTTACTACATCTTATACAATCCCAGCCATTTGCACTATGAAGGCTGCCAAGACTTTTACAAATAAAGGTTTGCTGGGACATGAAGATAGGTAGGTTTTACTGATGTTTTAACTTATTGTCAAGCTTAAACATTCTTGACAGAGAAAATTAACATTATGTGTATGCAACATAATGCACAAGGAAAAATTAGCAAGTTCATTTTGTAGAACTACTCGATGCTAAATTACTAAGAAGCTCTAATAAGCAACAGGTTACTAAATTGAAATACTGGTTACTAAGTTGTCAGTAGCCTAAATTATGAATTGCTTCTCAACTGAAAATTGTGTCAATGTATCTTCCTAGTCTTGCCAAGGTGTATTTCTGGACCTGCTGTCCCAATGGTGAAAATTAGTAAAAGCTTGGTGCCTCTCTGGGAACAGATGTATAGAAAAGAAATAATAAGACAGATGTATAGAAGATTTTACGTTGCGCAAGCTTCTAGGATGTGGTGGCTTCTTGTACTCTGAGATCTTCACTTCCAAAGGGATAGACAAAAGTGTAGATTAATGTAATGGTTATCATTGCTTCTCAATTTCCTGGGCATAGTTAGTTTTATCTTCAAAAAGTAGTTATCTCCAAAAGTTCCTTTTTCCTTCGGGGAGTGTGTGTGTGTGGGGGGGGGGAATTTGCCACCTCTGAGTTTCTCAACTCAAATGAGATTTTAAAAGAACTTGTCAGAGAAGAAATTGCTGCATTTACAAATCTGTTACTGTAACCACATGATTTCCATATCAAACCTTTCTAATTAGAATGTGTTTTTACTTCCATTATGTCTTCCTATGGACATTAATCTTTCAGGCTCAGACACTTCGCTGTCATTGTAATTGCTTTACTTCATGCCCCCGAAGAACAAAGATGATGTTGTTCAGCATTCATCTGTATGTTGAAAAGCACTCTCTCCATCCCAGGAGAGAACAGTGTCTGGAATAGCTTTATTTAATAGCAAAAAAAAAAAAAAATACAAAAACAAACTAAACTAAAATTCTGCTTAAACTCTTCAATGTAGTTCTAGATAAACCAAACAGAAGCATTTTCTTCAGTGGAAGGACTCGAGAAGAAGTGCCCTCTGATACCTGTCTGAGCTTCCTGATGTGGCTGTGGTTTCTGGGCTGACTCAGAGCCTGTCCCCGTATAGTTTTGACAGCCCCTGTCATGACCTCCTCAATCTCTCCTTCCCCTAAATAGGAAGCCTCAGACTTTATTTTACATGCCACCTCTCTGTTCAGGAAGATAAGGGAGCACGTGGGATTCAAGTAATTCCTTTACCTGCACAGGCTGTTAGAACTCTTTCTTGTCACCTGACCACCTTTGGGCCCTACTGGCCCGTCTCTCAACCTAGGCTGAATCTGTTCTCCAGCCACACACACCCATAAAGAATGCTTCAACACCAGCTCCCACTCTTTCAGGCGCTCTTGTGCTCCCTGTACAAGTGGCTGTTTCAGCCTCACTTCCTCACAGCTCCTGCCTTATAATGGCCAGTATTTCAAGTCAGCCCTGGTTGCAGGTTCCTCCTCCATGCCAGCCCCAGCTATTGCTCCATTCTGAGAGAGGACGTTGACAACTCTACTCCTCCTACCATATCAAGACACCCTCCAGGAGGCTGAAGAAAAGGATCTGTGTCTTTCCCTTTAAAGATGTGCAGATCTACTCTGGGATCTCAATCACTTTGAAGGACTGGCTGCAGCAGTATGGTGACACTATACAGTAGGAAAGATGAAGCCCTGCAACTAGGCGTTTTATTCTTCGCTTCCTGTAGAAAACCATAGTATGGCTATACCACCTGGTATAGCTAATGTATTCCACAACAGAGAGCGCAACATTTTACAGTAAGTGATGCAGTGGTTGTATACTGTAATTTGTTTGACTTGTGAAACTTCTAGAAACTTTAGGAATCAAAGACTCCACAACAAATAATATATTCTTATTGACTTTCCATCCTCTGAGCTAGCACTTGAGCTAAAGAAAGACCAGTATGACGCCACTGTATCCATATGGCATAAACTCTTGAGAGCGTCACTGAAGTGAATCATCACTTCCTTTACCAAAATCAGACGGCCTAGGAAAGCTGTTATTTCCAGGAATTGTTCAGTTGATCCCGGGAATTAACTCCTAAGATTTCACACAAACCTGATGCCAGAATGATTGGCCTGCAATTCCCCCTACATTAAAGACTATATTTGAAACGTGTGCCACCTTCCAATCTTCCAAAGGAGAAACTGCTGTTAAGACTCAGCTGGGTTGTTTTAATACTTCTGCTAATGCCTCACTGGTTTTCAGTCTCACTCTGAACACATTTCCTACATCTTCAGCCAGCTCTTTTGAAAAGCTCATATTTACAGTTTAGGCAAAATACTCTCTAACAGTGAAGATTACTGCAGAAGAGTGACTATTCACATTTCTTTTTGTTTGAAACTCTTAAGAAAACCACATCCCAAAATCTTAAGATAAAATCCTCCTGCCAGTGAACCGCAAGTAGCATATTGTGAATCTGCAGTAAATACTAAATTTGACCCACAGAACTTAAATCTGATAGTGCCACTGGACATTTTCACAGGACCTACTTAGTGTATAGGGACAAAAATGGACATCCTTCTCCCAGGTGCAAGAACAAATACCGAGATTGCAGGAGAGAACTACAAATGAATTTTACCAAGTAGATGATAAATGAAGAAGATGTTTGCCCTTTGGATTATCAATTCTAGAAACATAACATCTCTACTATCAGAATTGCTAGGAAGAGGAATTTGCATTTAAACACCTGCAGAAGGGACACTAGTAACAACTGCTTGCAAGCAAAGTCCAAAATCTGAGACAAACTCTTGTCCCACCAGTTAATGCCCACAGAAGCTTCTTAATATTACTGATCTTACAACTCACTTTTCAAATGTAAAAGTCGATAAAGAAAATCAAACGAGTCTGTGTACTGGGTCTACAAATCTGTTTATTGACATTAACTTGGATCAGAGACCATAAAAACTGAAAAACCAAAATTAACTGACTGATTACACAGTCATAAGGCTGTGTGAAGCCTGTTGTATACTGACAGAGGAAGACAGAGGGTGGATCTACCTATGAAATTTGGCCACTTGTTAAGTAGTAGTACTTGGTTAGACAGGATTTATCCAACCGGAGATGGCCATGGTTGACTGGCCAAGTAACACTGCCCAAGTTTGCACTGGTGAACTGATGTCTTGTGCACTTGAAGAGCTCTCAAAACAGCAGAACCTTAGGCTGTGCGCGTGCAAGTGAGAAATGTGTCATCTAACAGTTGTGAGCGTTACATGCACACTGGAGAGTTTATTCTAGGTATTCAGTTAGGCTTGGTCTACACTACAAAGTTTTGTTGGCATATCTATGTCAATCAAGGGTATGAAAAAAACACACCCTTGCCGACATGCTATGGTAGCAACCCCTCCATACCCCTCCTGCAGCGTAGATGCAGCTATGCCAACAGATGAGTGCCTCTGTCAGCACAGCTAATGTCCTTCAGGGAGGTGGTGTTACTACGCTAGCATTTGTAGTGTACACCAGGACACAGCTGGACTGCAAGTTTTACCAATCTATTTAAATGGCATTTTATTTGCCTAGAGATGTGTTCCCAGCAGACTTGCACTCTTAAGTCGTCACCTCACTCAATTTTATTTATCAAACATGGCATATCCAATCCAACAATTCATCCTATTTCCCAGTTATCTTTTCATGGTCAGCATAAGTAGGGAAATTTAATAGATTTTTACAATTTAACCCATCCTCCCATCACCTCTTATTGTGCCAGTATTAAGTAGCCAATACTTGTGCACTACCCCACAAAGAACAAGACCACCACTAAAAACAACTTGTACATTATCCACAATTAACTAACCTTAGCTGAGACACTGCAGGAAGTGAAAATGTTCCCAAAAATCAGCTGTTGGTCAGCCCAGACCCCAGATATGGGAAGTTCAAAATGGTCTTATGACCAAATGGTTAGACCTACCTTTTGGACTTATATCCCAACTACTTTCATGAATGAATGACATGCAAGCCCTCTTGCAAGTGTGTGTTATTTGCTATACGGATGACAACTGGCTTTGCAGACAGACCAGAACCATTTAAAAGCATTCAGGCCAAGAACATCAGACCAAACATTCCTGCACTGGCATGACTGGGGAAAACCACACTTCTGGCAAGCACATTTTTATCTTGGCAAATTTCCCTGAGGTTGTACCTAAATAAAATTGCTAATATTTAAGGGAAGCAACTGAACTTTTCTCAGCGAAAAAAGACAGGAGGAAGATCACAGTTGACTTGAGAGCCCAGCCCAAATCAAATCTCAGATTTCTGAGACGCATCTGGGTGATTAAACTGAAGACTAAACGGAATATGACTTCAGTGTAGCTTAACAAAATACAAGGCGCTCATGAGCGAAACCAAAGCTTTTTCAGGTGAGTAGATACATCTTTAGAATTTCAACTTCCTTTGAAATATGTAGGAGTTTTTAGCTTCTTTTGTTGAATCCAGATGCACTGTAAATCGACCTCAATTTTAAATTTGTAGAAAGCTCCAATACTACTGCTGCTCAGAACATCCATAAACTGAAGCAGAGTGAAAGCTGACCACTCGTCAGAATACACTGTTTCAGTGGATAACAGCAAAACTAGGAGGCGACAGAATGGTTTCATTCTGTTGCTGAGCCCAGGCACTGGGTAAATGATTTTTTTTTAAAAGGTTAGAGTAATCAGAGAAGCCAAAAACTCATTCTTTAGAGCAGACAGAAGGCTGAGGAGAGGGTGGAAAAGATCTGAGACTAGCAGGTCAAAACTTTTGGCTTTTATATGTCTGCTAAAACTTTTAAGTTTTGCAGGTGTGCATGGTTGACTGGAAGCACTTGATGGGATTGATTAGAGCAGTGATGTATAATCGAGAAGTTGCAGTCTGAGGGGGAAGTAGTAAGAGGAGGAGGAAGACAGGAAGGAAAAGAAAGTAACAAAAGCAAGGATTATAGTAGGTAGTGTTAGTGGAAGAGTATCCGGCAAATAGTTTATTCAACACATTTTGCCTGCATTCACCTAACACTGTGTTAATATTTGTGGTGTTCTACCAATTCTACAGCTAATCAGTCTTCAGCAACTGTCAATACCAAAGGCATTTGTCAAATACACAGAGCAGAAATTTCCATTCAGTCAGCTTTCAGTTACAGTAATTCAACATAAAACCAGTGCACAACTGTTTTGTTCCTTTAAATTGCCAGGACATGATCAACAGCACCAGTTTTATTTGCCCTGGCTAGTAAGATTAATCCTCAGGCTAGCAGGTGCCAAATAAGCTTGAGCTGGTGCAGACAGGGAAAAGTAAGGGTGGATACTTCAAAGGAGCCATAAAATACTTTTAAAAGGCTTCACTTCTTCTAACAAAAGGCCTCAGGTAACACTACAGTGATTTTTCAGGAGAGCTACTCTACTGTAAAAACTAAACTGAACCTGTTCATGCACGTCTCAGGATCCATTTCATTAGTCTTTTAACAAGAATGTACTTAACAGGCATATCCTTCCCTCTCCTGCCTTCCTTCAAGTGAACTAAGTCTTTGCAAGAGGTTTCCAAGGAAACATCAATGGAGATTCAAAACCGTTGTGAAATATTGCAAACAGCCAGTTAGAAGAGAGTCCATTCTTCTAAATAGACCATTTAAATCTAATTCACATGTAGAGATACAGGTCACATGGTCCCTTTTTCAATGGGGCTGGCTATAATTTATTACAAGCATGCAAATTGGCTTGCCACTACCTATTATGATTTACGGAAAGGTTCCATGGATTATGGGATGAGAACAACTCAGCAGAAATGGGTTCAGTTTACAAAATCCCATTTGACTGCATCAAATTCCTGCTACATCACATGCCAAACACTGGGATGTAGGGGAGTATAAAGTTACTGTTTTATACACTATGACAGCTTGCCCTTTATTTTTCCCCATCCCACTCGATATTGGATGTCACCATGCAGATATAAGCAAGGCCATCTTTGCTTCAAAGAGCTTATGTTCTAGAAAGAACGAGGAAAGGAGGTGAAGGGTGAAGAAAGCAATAGAACATACAAGCAAAGGAAGCACTATCATAAGAACAGCAGAACTGACTGTGGTCATTTCTATGGAAACATCTGTATGCCCTTTCTTTGGGATAATACTATTTCTTTGTCTGGCCTGACACATTAGCTTTTGAGTGCTGCAAAAGGTAACTGTGATGAACTGGAAAAATACATCAATCCCTTGTACAGAAGCATAGGTTAATGACTCATTAGATGTTGCTATATGACTTCAAATGAAGGCAAAATGGATTATGGTAGTTTAAGTTAGAGTACATTAGACAGTAATTTTTAGTCTGGACCTAAACCACCAAGTTAGCATGATATTTACCACTATCTCTAGGGTGGCAGAGTTTGCAAAAGGGAAGAAATGTTCAGTATTATCCTTCTTCTCCCCTCCTCAGCATCACTGTTAGTTAAGGCTAAAGATCGCATTTGAAGCATGGTCAGTGATGTATAGCTGTGCAGAACTTCAGTTGGAATACATTTAATACCATAAGTAACTTGAATTTGCATTGAAGAGAAAGCAGGAAAGCTTCTATGCTTTAACTCAGCTGCAAATTTGAAGTGTCTCACTGTTCTGTTTCTCAGGGAAGCTGGACGAGGAAGTGCAATACATCAAAAGTTTATGAGATTTGTTCCTTCAGCTGAAGTATTTTTAAACCCATTTAATATGTCATCCATTTCCTGGTGAATAGAAATACTGCATATTTTTAGTAAATACTTCGATCCACTTCCTCTGCTATCTCTATTGTTTAGAAATACATTTTTCAGGGTCAGCAACACTGACATATTAGAATAAAATGCAGTTAGTGCTGTAGTTCAGTTAGGCATCAAATTTTGCTTATACAGTTATTTAAATAAGGTACAGTGGATGAACACAGAAGCCTTGATTAGTTGGAACTGTGCTGTGGCAGTTAGTGACTACTGTTTTTTCCATACAGACCGCAGAAATTATGCACCACTGAGGTCTTTTTCCCTCCCCAGTTAATAGAATTTGCTTTTCGTCTACATTCCATTTTTATTCTAGTTAAACAAACTAAAATAAAATAGAATCTGCTTCTTATAATCAGATTGCACCACCACCAAGACTTTTTACTGAAGGTATCTGATTTTGCAAGTTTTTTTTTTAAGATGTGGCATTTACAGGTGCAGGAAGAGCTATGACCATAGGTGGTAAATAAAACCATTCAATGGGTAGTTTAGAAAGCAGATCTTATTCCTATAAGAGGGAGGCTTTAAAGAGTACCCCGATACCATATACCACTCATGGTTAAAAGACGACCTTCTGAAGAGGACATGGTCTGAGTACTGTTTCGCAAGCTATATTCCCCTCAAAGTTGCTGCATATTACTGTATGCAGTTACTCAAGCCTCTGAATGTCCTTCCATGGCTCAGAACAACCTGGGGCCGGGAGAGAGTCGGGATTCTAGAATACGGATATTCCAAGTAGTCAGGCTGCCAGTAAATCATTTCACATGGGAGATTTACAGACACATCCTGAAAGCTTATCAGCACAGAGCATATGGACACGGTAGTTCAGGAGATCTTCAGCAATCAGTTTTTCATGGGTATTTTGCTTCAATTCTATCTGCCAGAAAAGAGCATGAACATATCTGAATTGTTACCTTGGGCCACAGTTGCTTGCTTACAGCAGACAACTGCTGAGATTGCAAGACTGACAGAATAGACGGTCGTGTACCAGGCATGTGTTTCACATTTTCACCCTACACTCGAACAATTAAATTAAGGCCCAACTAATGGTAGACCAGATACAGCCAACGAAGCCAGCTAAGAAAGAAATGACTGAACAGAAAGATAATTCTACAGTAGATGACTTACACCGTTTTAGGTGGTGAATGAAATTGGCCACAACTTACTACAAAAATCAAGTTTTTAACTATGTTCACAGGGTATTAAATATGGTAGGACAAAACATACCTATTTCTCTGAAAAGGAATGATGACACTTTGCTGCTGAGTGCATTTAAAATGAAGGTAGAGCAGACACAGAACCAAGTTAGACAAGCAGTTTTAACAAGGTCAAAAATCTCCATCAAGAATGCCAAGTTACACATTTCACTACTGAGTGACTAATGGTAGAAACACATATATAGTAAGGCCACTTCAGGAACCCCAGTGCCAAGATTACTTGGTTCCTGCACCCATATTCCACCCTGAATTTCACTGGACACAACATGTATGTAAGCGGTTACGTGAGCAAAGCTTTCCCCTTCACTGGTAACCACTGCCAATCCAGGGTTTCTGTGTATGTGCAGATGGGAAGGATTCATGTTAAACCAGTACATAAAAGGTTGTTACAAGGAGGGGGGAGAAAAATTGTTCTTAACCTCTGAGGATAGGACAAGAAGCATTGCAGCAAGGGAAGTTTAGGCATTAGGAAAAACTTGTGGAATCTGTCACTGGAAATTTTTAAGAGCAGGTTACACAAAAATGGAGTGCAAGGTACTAGACTAGATGACCTCTCGAGATCCCTTCCAGTCCTACGATCCTATAAAATACAGACATGCCTATGAGTTGCTAGAAAGAGTCAACCAGTCCCTTCAGACACAGTCCCTAAAGGTTTGTTTCAGTGTTATACCCATCACTTCCTCGGCTGTTCCCAACTAATTCAATTTATTACTACCCTATTTGTGTGCCCGGCCCAAAGTCCTTCTGCCTTTTCCTTCAAATGTTGCTGAGGTCCCAGCACTCAGTTATAGGAGAGAACCTTGATTCACTTGAACTTGTTGCAGCAGCACTTTATTCGAAGAAATAGGGTGCACTGTCATTGCAGACGGAGGATTTCTCATAGCTGGAAAAATATTGCAAGGATAAAAAGAAGATTATTCACAATGGTTTTAAGTATAGCAACTCTGTACTCAGCAGTCAACAAATTAAGCCAATTCTCTCCTCATCCCACCAATATTGCATAACAAATTCCAAGATTTATTACAGTGGGCAGAAGAAAACTCATAGTTTGCACCTATAAAACCGGGTTTCATATTCCTGAAACTACACCTGAACTTTCTCATGAGGAACAATTCACCACCTCCAAGTCAAACTGGATTAAAACGTTCTCTGTCTTTTGTAGTAGAAAGAGAAGGAACTGAAGACTCATGCATCAGCTCCTTTACTTCACATTTCAATTGATAAATGTACATTGTCCATTATATTTAACCCTTACCATGAGTGAAGCAAAGAGTCAACTGAACTATAGGCATTACAGCAAGGCTTTAAGTTTATTTTAACAACTGTGTAGACACTCGGGGTTTCCAGTAAGTTAACAGTGCACTGCTTTTAGTACTAAAAATTGATCAAAAGGAATGAAGGGCCATTTAAAATTTGTCAATACAAAGGTCTCATTTAAGCAGCAGTCTTGATTCTCACCATGAATTCAAACCATGAAACTGCACTTGTTTTAGCTAATGCATCAAAGCAGTTAAGCATGCAGGGGGATTACAGAACACCAATGAACCGAGGATGGGCTTGAAACTGATGTTGTGTAAATTGGATGCAGCAAATTTCAAGAACCAGAGGAATGCTTGGGGAACTAACATAGGGTACATTCAGAAACAGGCATGATAAAACACACTGTTGGCAGTAACACCAAACTGGTTAGCTTCACATCTCAGAGGCATCTTTAGAAACACCGTGCTACAAACATACAGTGGTACTTCTAGGGATTCTTGCAGCTAAGCTTACACTGGGCGCTTTACTACATTTTAGCAGGGCTTTGGAGCTGTGCTCCGGCTCCGCTCGAGCTCCAGGCAAAAACCTACTGCTCCGGAGCTGCTCCGCGCTCCAGCTCCAGGCTCTGCTCCAAAGCCCTGCATTTTGGAGCCAAAAAATGATCTCCCTTTTGAGATACTCTTTTCCATATTCACTCGATAGTCCCATAGCTGTAACATATGACTAGAAAGTGAAGACAATTTATTATAAAGCCAGGTTAGTCCACCAAAGATTCTACTCTACATCACTAGTTTCTTGCCTTAGTCTAATGCAGCCCCACAAGACACACAGAGCACAATGTAACAGGGTGGCTTTCCCCTTCAGGGCTGGGCCTACCCAACCCTGCATACAGAATGAGGTATACCTGAGTTTTATCAGGTGGTTTCCTGTAAGGGCAGGTGACTGCAGTGAAGGGAGGAAGTTCAGAAAGCTTTGGCAGAGTGTGAGGAAAGGCTCCTGCAGGGAAGACCATGAGACCAGGCAAGCTGTGTCAGCCAGGGAGAGACCATGACCAAAAAGGGGAGAGACTGCAAAGCTCTCCAGGAAGGGAGGGTAAGGAGGAGGAAGAGAAACCTGGTGTTGTATGGAGTTAGGAACGGATTTTGTTGTGGCATTTTGAAGTTTATTTTATCTTAATAGACCTAGTCCCCAAGGAAGGGCACTTTTGACTTCTAAAACAGGAAAGTGATTGAACTACAGGCTGAACACAAGCAGTCTCCATACCAATATCCACTTCTTTTTATCGGTGTGGTACATCACAAGTAATCTGCTCTTTTGATGCCTCTTGCGGAAAGTGCAGAGGTGCAACTACTTTAAGATACCAAAATCCAGAAACTACCTACAATTATTTTTATCATCATCATCATAGGTTCTGGCCTTCTAGTTGAACTCTCATTTTCAAAAGCCAATACTGTAAAAAATGCCATGGTGCTGCATTTGCTTATGCCTAATATCCATAACAGGAAGCCAGCAACTACAATTCCAGTGAGCTTTTCCCACACACTGTCCTGTAAGCAGCTTACTCTAAGCTAGTTGTGTATTTCAAATTAGAGCCACCAGTGCAAAGTGAAAGTAAAGCAATTCAAGTTTCCATCACTACACTTTTTGTCTGTTTCTCCTGCTTCTAAGGCTATGTACACACTACAGCTTACCTCAATATAAGTAATGTTGCTCGGGGGAGGTGTGTGGGGGGGGACGAAATAAGCCATCCCCCTGAGCGAAGTAAGTTACACCCACATTGCCAGTGTGGATAATGCTATGTTGTCTGGAGAGCTTCTCCCGCCAACATAGCTACCGCTGCTCGCAGGGGCTGGAGTAATTAAGTCAATGGAAGAGCTCTCTCCCCCACTGGCTTAGAGCGTTCTGCAGTAGCAGTGCTATAGTGGCACAGGATGCATTGGTACAGCCACACTGCTGTAATCTCTGTAGTGTAGCTAAAGCCTAATACAAAAAGAACACTGAACAAATCTAAACATTTTGTGATTCAAATAAAGAGCTAACAATACAATACAAAACAGACAATTATATTTCATTCCACAACATGGCATTTCGGCAGTTAAAATATTTACGTCTTTGTTAAAAGATTCAGTGGCCCGTATCTGAAGAATTATTGTAAGTCACTGCCGGTTTAGATCCTCAAAGCTAATAGCTTCTACAAAGTTAGTTAAAAGAATAGCATTAGACGGTGATAGCATTAATTAAAAATAGCTGCAGTACATTGGACCTTAACCCACTTGAATGCTTCAAAAGTAAAATCTTAAATAATTAAGCTCTATAAACCTTATTCTCTTCAACGTGATACTGCTGTACAGATATAAATATGCTGGTGCTTCACAGGTCAAAAATCAAGACTTATACAAAATGGTAGAAGGAGATAAATGGATTACTTACTTACTAACATTTTTCCTTGAAATGTTATGCTGCTGTGCACAAAGTTTGTTCCTCTGAGTACACCTCAAAGGGTGAAAGGAAAAAACTGCAGTAATAATAACTAACTTCCCATTTGTGCAGCTCCTTTAGTGGATCCCAAAGCACTAAAACTACATCAACATGACAGACTATGTAAAGTCTTTGAGCCAGGAAAACAAGGAGGTAGTTGCTCCCATGCTCCATCTTCAAGGGTTTGTTTCTGCCACCCGAATGACGTTTAACATCAGCTTTCTTAATTAGCTCCACGGATTTCAGTGCAACTACTCACCAAGTAAGATACTGTTCAGTGTAAAGGGAAGGAAAACTGGACACTAACTGGGGAGTTCTTGATCAGCAGCAATAATGTGAACTCGGATGTTAATCATAAAACCTCTCCTTTAAGCTGAGGGTCACTGATAAAGTCAAGATGAACATATGAACCATGTCTCCTTGAAAAACACGTCCCCTTTATCAAGGTCTGTTCCTGTCCATTGTACAAAACTGAGTGTGTGTGTGTGTGTATATACATATATATATATATTTTTAAGCTCCACAGACTTGGGTCACCTGAAGCAGGTGATAGCCAACTAAGCCAGTGAAATTGACAGTGCATTGCCTAAGCATGTCTGCATCTGAAGGACCAACCTCCATTAGGCCTATCACATGTGGACACCATCCTCCCACGTCCTACAACAATTTCTGGTGATCTGCATTCTGTCTCAAGTCCTCAGGCCAGCTTTCCTCCTCACACAACATTTGATTTAACAAGCAGTCAAACAATGAATGTCTGCAGTGCTGAGCCTCCAGGCAGCTTAGCTCACTATTACTTTATGACAGCTACTATCCTGGACTGGTGTCTGCTTTGCTTATCTCCTCTTGCACCTGAGAAGGACCAGACACGCTACACGGTTGTGATACAGAGTGCCTGCTTCAGGGAAGAAGACAGAAGAATAGAAGAGAAAATGACAAATGAGAATATTCATTGTGACAATACATAATGTGTATCTCTATTCATAGCATATTTTCATCTGAATCCAAAATGCTATTTATGCACTTAATTCTTAAGACTGTGCTAGACTGACATGTCCCACCCTTCCTTGACAGATAACCCCTCAGCCACAAGGAGACAGTGCCAGCCAGCCAGTAATTTCAGTCCATTAAGACCACATTGGTCCAGCCACTCAAGCAATGGAGCAACCATCAAGGTATTATCCTCTGATGACCCATGCAGCCAGCAGGGTCCGCCAGGAGAAACCTACCTGTAGCACTAGGAAACATCACACATGGGCCCTCAAACAAACTCACTCTCTCTTTCTATATATAGATATATATATTGTGTGTGTGTGTGTGTGTGTGTGTGTGTGTGTGTGTGTGTGTGTGTGTGTGTGTGTGTGTGTGTGTGTGTGTGTGAGAGAGAGAGAGAGAGAGAGAGAGAGAAATGGATTCCCTCTGCAAGATCAGGGTCTCTTCCACAAGGGAGACTCATATACAATATAGCCATCGCAAGTGAGCTAAAAGAACAGGTGAGCTGCCAACTAAGATCAGGATGGATCACAGGACCACCTTTGGTTTTCAAGAAAATGTGAGCTGTCTCAGTTGCTTTCTTGTAATCTAACATGAAGGCCTTTATATCTAACTTATATTTTACTGTAGCGTTAGATTAGTGAAGATGAAATATGGGTAGGGTGACCATATTTCCCTATGCTGAATACAGGACACATGGTAAAATTACTTGTATTCAAGTGAGTTCAACGGCAATCAGAACTATGCAGTACAAATGTTCAAATTAACATCAAGTTGACTGAGCCCCTGTCATAAACAGTTAGTTAAGGGTTAAGGTTTTTGTCTACCTGTAAAGGGTTAACAAGCAGTACCTGTGGACACCTGACCAGAGGACCAATGAGGGACAAGATATTTTCAAATCCCTGTGGAGGGAAGTTTTTTTCCTGTTTTTTGTTTGAGAGACTCTCTCTTGGGAGTTAAGAGAGTCCAGACATCTTAATCAAGTCCTCCCAGGTTTCTGCAATAAATTCTTCTATTCAAGCTAGTGAGTATTAGCAAGGAACTAGTATTCTTATACTTTTATTTCTGTATTTGCAATTCTGTGTTTTGCTATAGAATTTCTTTAAGTCTGTACTGTGATTGCTTTTACTGAGAAAGAAGGGAGGGGGAATTCCCTCCAGAGATTGATAAGTTTAGACCCTGTATATTGTTCCACCTTGGTTACAGAGACAGTGACTTTCTTTTTTATTCTTTAATAAGTTCTTTTCTATTAAGGACTCGGTTGGTCTTTCCTTGGGTGGATTCTCAGGGAAAGAGGAGGAGGGAGGTATCCCTCTGTAGTTAGATCCCAGTGTCTCTCCTAGGAAAAAGGAGGGGGGAGAAAGCAGGGGGAATGGTTTATTTCTCCTGGGTGTAAGAACTCCATGGATTTGGAGCTCTTGGGATCCCCAAGGATTTTGGGGAAGGACTGTGTCCCAATCCACGTTCCTGATTGGGTGGTGGCAGCTTTTACTAGATCTAAACTAGGATTTTAGTTTAGAGGGAAACCAGTGCAGGTCCCCATATTAGAACCCAACAGCTCTAAGTGGGGGTGAGACCTATGACAGCCCCCGTTAAAAAGAAATACTGTGTAGTTGGATTCTTTTTAGTTACCTTCTTATTTTTAAGGCTTTAAGGTTCACAAAGGGAGGAGTGACACATACATCCCTACCCCTACGCCCCCCCCCCCACACACACAGGGAGAAGTGACACACACTCCCGTATACCTCTCTCACATGGGGCGGTGACCGACCAATCCAACCCGCTCCCTGCCCGTCTCTCCTAGTACCTGGCGCCACGTCTTCCCGAGGCAACACATGGGTGGGGGGCACGCAGGGTCACATCCCCCCCTCCCCCGATTTCTGCCAGGGTTTACACCAGAACGTGGCCAGCAGCAGCCTTTCGGCACTGTGCGGGAGGGAAGGGATGGGAGTCGCTTCCAGCCGGAGGGGGCCGGGGGAGATGACCTGGCCCTTGTCTTTGCAGAGCTCATCTCTTCTTGTCATTTCCCCCCTCCACCCCCCCCCCCCATGGCAGGAAGCAGCTTGTCCCTTCCTGCCCGCACAGTGTCGAAAGGCAGCTAACACCTCCAGGCTGCTGCTGGCCACCGACATAACCCAGCTGCCTCCTGTCCCCCTCCCAGCTACAGCACAGGCAGGACTACAGTGCAGGCAGGAAGGGGTTAAGCCTTAAGGATGCATTGTGCACCAGGATCCAGGAAACCTAACTGCAGGGGCTTCAGTGAACCTGGACAGAGAGGTGGCTCAGCACAGCAAGATTCCCAGGGGACGGAGCAGCCCCACGCTCCCTGGGGAGGGCAAAGAGAGTGCTATGCCCCCGGGGGGGGGGGGGGGAGAAAAAGGGAGGGGCGCTACTGTGGAGCTTGCAAGTTTGGGGGTGGAAACAGGCTGGAAATCACTTCCCACCCCAGTCCAGAGCTTAGCGGCTTCCCCGTGCCAGTGCTGTGCAGGGCTTTGGCACATACAGGGCTTGGCTCCTCCTAGCCAGCGCCTCGGGCTGGAGGGTCTTGGGCTTTCCTGGGACGCCAACCCAGCCAGAGGCAGTGAGGGGAAGGAAGGAGCCTGCCAGCCAGGCTGTTGGTGAGCTTAGCACTCTGACCAGAGGCTGGTTCTCCACACAGCACTGGGAGCAGGATGCGCCCCGCCCGGGTGGGTGGGGGGAAGATATAGAGGAGCAGCGAAGCGAAGGGGGGTGAAGGAGCAAAGCAGGGAGGGGACAGTGAGAGGGGAAGCACGTAAAGGGCGAATGGGTGGGCAGCAGAGGCGACATGTAACCGGCCACTGCCTGGCACCTGCCCACATCCATCAGCCACTGCACCTTGCAGCCCACAGCCAGTGCTGTCCAGAAATGGGACAGGGAGCAGGGCCCTGCTGGCTTAGAGCCAGCATGCAGCAGGGACTGCACTGATGGACCAGCCGGGGGAAACAGCTGGCCCCACACACTGCAGCTTCACCCTGCCACCAGCCTTGCGCACACACACCGCTATCATTGGTCACTGGACCCCTCCTCCCCCAACCACTTACCACTGGTGGGTGGATGGCTGGCGAGCAGGGATCCGGCCAGCAGCAGGACCCACCAGTACTGATGGGAGGGAGACAGAAAATAAGGGACAACTTGCCCGTTTTTAAGAAAAAAGTTGGGATACCTGTAGGAGGGCTTAAAGATGGTTCTGTCCCTTTAAAAACGGGATGTCTACTCACCCTAAATATGAGTAGGTTGTTGTGGAGACTAAATATTGACAGGCTGTTTTCCGTTTTCTTTAATGCTTTGTTTCAAATGCTAACTAAAAACTCTTGGTTTTAAGAAAGCTGTTGGTCAATATCACTGGTCAGAGGTTCCCAAGGGAGGATCAAGCAGATGCCCAAACACAGACAGGCCTGCACGGTAATAAGTGGTTGTGACATTGTGCAGTCTATATGGTTTTATAAAAATTAATAAGTGAATATAATGTAACTGGAATATGCTTCATGCAAAAGGTCTCTTGTAAGGTATCATTACAAAGCTTATAATCTACTGAGTGTAATCATCTTATTTGTATAAATGTGCCGCTCTTGTATCTGAAACTAGAAATATGAAATATAACTCTGAGGGCCTATTGTAATTATGCAAAGTGTGGGCCATTAATGGTGGTCTGAAATCTTGATAACTCCCATTAACTAGGACCATTGTCTGCAGATGGCTCTGTTTTACCTGTAAGTCTTCCTGTATACCCGTGTGCTGGCAAGTAGGCAATGAAGTCTTCCAGTTACATGTGATCATGTCACCTGAACTGGAATCCATCTTTAACCTGGTGTCTTTCCATTGAGAAGGAGGGAGTGGGAACCCAGAGAGGGACAAAGGATTCCCACCTTATGCAAAAGATACATAAAGGGGTGGAACAGAACAAAGGGAGGAGAGAAGCCATCATGAAGAATCCCCTAGCTACCACCTGAGCTGGAACAAGAGCTGTACCAGGGGAAAGAATTGTGCCCAGGCCTGGAAGATGTCCAGTCTGAGGAAAAAACTTACTGAAGCATCTCTGAGGGTGAGATTATCTGTATTCAGTTTAATTAAACATAGATTTGCACATTTTATTTTATTTTGCTTGGTGACTTACTTTGTTCTGTCTGTTACTACTTGGAACCACTTAAATCCTACTTTCTGTATTTAATAAAATCATTTTACTTATTAATTAACTCAGAATATGTATTAATACCTGGGGGGGCAAACAACTGTGCATCTCTCTCTCTCTATCAGTGTTATAGAGGGCGAAAAATTTATAAGTTTACCCTGCATAAGCTTTAAACAGGGTAAAACAAATTTATTTGGATTTAGACCCCATTGGGAGTTGGGCATCTGAGTGCTAAAAACAAGCACACTTCTGTTAGCTGCTTTCAGGTAAATCTGCAGTTTTGGGGCAAGTAAGTCAAACCCTGGGTCTTTGTTGGAGCAGACAAAAAGTGTTTGGCTCAGCAAAACAGGGTGCTAAAGTCCTAAGCTAGCCAAAAAAACCAGGAGCAGAGGTAGTCCTGGCACATCAGTTGGCAGCTCCCAGGGGGGTTTCTGTGATCCAACCCATCACAGTGGTTGATACACACAGGTAGTGTATGGTCTAACAGTGGAAGCATGGAGAAATTCCACCCAGAGACAAGTATGGGCGAGAGGCCTAACGTGGGGGAGAAGGGGAAGGGAGGACCCACTCACAGAGAGCAGATAGACGTGCAGCTAGCCCCATAACTGCGACACTCACTGAAGAGGGGGATATGTTATCAGTCAGAACCCTCCTGTGCACTTGATTCCTAAGACACAAAATATTGTCCATCTCCCCTCAGGAGCATACTGTATCAGTCTAGTCAAAGAAAACAAACTGGACGCTACGTTGGGATATCAATCACATAAAAATAATTAAACAGTTATTTCTGGTCTAGCAAATGCTGATGCCATGTACTTTTTGTTTTGAGTTTCCCTAATACCAAATATTTAACTGCACTTCACTCTACAGGAGCAAACCATTGCTCCCAACAATCTGCTGGAGAAAAAATAGCCCCGTCTTTAGTTTTTCAACCTTAAAAGCATAGGACTGGATCACAGAGTGCTCACAACTCACCCAAAGCAACCAACTGAAGAGACGTTAGGGGCTTTGTGAAAGGCCTCCATTTGACCCACACAAAAAAACAGCCCCATCATCCAAAGGGTTTAATCCAGTTTAACTCTGTGATGCTAACTCATTATTCTGGACTATCATTCTGTAATAATTGGGGGTAACGTCTTTAAAACAAACTCTTTTTAAGCATATTGTTAAATGAGAAATTACATCTGACCTGAAAAAATTTAAGCTAGTTAATTATGACCGACGTTTACACAGGCACACAAGCAGCAAGGATAATTACACCTCTCCTCTGAAGCTAACAAAGTTTGGAAAAAATGTCAAATTTTACACTCTCCAGGTATAATTCAAGTCCACATAACATCTACAACAATGTCTTGGATGTGAATACAAATTTTCAAAAAACAGAAACATTATTTCCAGAGTGATTATACCATATCAAAAATATTTATCCTTTTGATTACCAAGTCAGATCTCTGAAGTGGTCTGAAGTGATCTACCAGGGGAATTTTGTTGTCCAATTGCTATTACACATATATCACAGTGCCACTATGTTTTTTTATTATGTATTTTCTCACCTTAATCCCCTGCTCCAACTAAATCCTACAGAACAGTCAACAAGAACACTTAAGAAGTCCATTTCAGCTTTAACACTGCCTTTTAAAATTATTCTACAAGCAACTACAGGACGCACCCCTTGCCTCATACAACTTATTTTCAGTTCATTCCCATATGCCAAGCCATTCTCAAGTTTCTGCTTTAAGTACTGATGCATTTTGCAGAAGGGGCGACCCACATGGACATCCAGATCTCTGGCACTAAGCAGTCAAATCTAGTTATTTACTTTTACGTCTTAATTCTGATTGAAGCTAGAAGTACCTCTATCTGAATGGTGAAAAGCTAAGATCAAGTCCTGCTACCTTTAGAGTTTTGACAATTTTCAACTGCAACTGAGACAGCCTAACTGAACCTTCTGGACAAACTGCTATCTGTGCCATGTGGCTGTTGTAGCCTTCGTTCTAACGTGTGATAGGATCTAGAGGTCATAGGGGATCACAAACGGAATATAAGCCAACAACGTGATGGAACTGCAACAAAGGCAAATATCATTCTGCAGTGTATTAAAAGGAATGTCGCATGTAAGACATGAGTAATTGTTCTGCTCTACTTGGCACTGGTGAAACCTCAGCTGCAGTACTGTGTCCAGTTTTGGGTGTTACATTTTAAGATGTGGACAAACTGGAGACTCCAGAGGGGAGCTCAAATGTGATAAACAGTTTAGAAGATGCGTCCTATGAAGAAAGGTTAAAAAACTGGGCCTGTTTAGTCTTGAGAAAAGAAGATGGGGAAGGGCCTGATAGCTGTCTTCAAATAAGTTGAGGGCTATTCTAAAGAGGATGGTGATCAGTTTGGTTCTACATGTGCACCGACAGTAGGATAAGACATAATGGACATAATCTGCAGCAAGGAAGATTTAGGTTAGATATTCGGGAAAAAAAACTTTCAACCACAAGGATAGTTAAGTTCTGGAACAGGCTTTCAAGGGAGGTTGTGGGGTCCCCGTCATTTCAAGTTTTTAAGAATAGGTTAGACATGACACCTGTTAGGGATGGCTAGGTATATTGGCTCCTCTCTCAGCACAGGGGGATGGACTAGATAACCTCTTGAAATCCCTTCCAGCCATACATCCCTACGATCAGAGAATTATAGAACCATAGGGTCAGAAGGGACCACAAAGGTCATTTAGTCTAACCCCCTGCCAAGGTGGATTTGTTGTATCTAAACCACCCAAACTAGATGGCTATCCAGACTCTCTTTGAAAACTTCTAGTGAAGGAGATTCCATGACTTCCCTAGGCAGTTTGTTCCATTGTCCTACTGTTTTTACCATTAGGAGGTTTTTCCTGAGATTTAATCAAAATCTGCTGTGCTGTAGTTTGAACTCATTGCCTCTCGTCCTGCCCTCTGTGGAAAGAGAGAATAATTTTTCTCCATCTTTTTTATGGCAGCCTTTCAAGGATTTGAAGACCGCTATCATGTTCCTCCTTAATCTCCTTTTTTCCCCAAACTAAACATACCCAGTTCCTTCGGCCTTTGCTCATATGGCTTGCATTCCATCCCTTTAATCATCTTTGTTGCTCCCCTCTGGATCCTGAGTCTATAGTTCTATGAATAACAGACTGTTGCTAATACTGTATGGCAAATTTTTCTTTGTTATGATAGGGCTTCATGTTTTACACAGGGGTGCCGATGTCTAACTTTTTCTTGGCTACATAACAGCAGCACCAAAGCAAAAACTAATATGAATCGAGTCTATACTACTTTGCTCTTGCTCTGTACAGAGAGGAAATGCCTAGTGTTAGTTTGGGCCACTATAGAAACTCAACTCAGCTGTAAACTCAGGGGAGGCATTTTTGGAGGGTGAAAACAAAAAGGGTAACAAAGGAAACATAAGAGGCATCAGAGAAGTCACACAAAATGAAGGCAGGGAGATGGAGCAGAAACAAGTAAAACAGCACCTGACTTGTTTAGCATTAGAGTGAACAAGAGTATTTCAGTTGCTTTCAATGACTACTTTTGAATTGTACTGTTTGCTGAAATTAACAAAAGCTTTTATGAAAGGTCTTAATCTCCATTAATTTGACAAATCAGTTTCTATCCACAATTAGCACAGAGCAAAATAAATATTAATGAATAATATCAAGCAGGCACCTTTAAAAGCAGCTAGCTTCAGCTTCACACCTCCAGCCAAGCGAGTTATCGTGCCTACCACAGTCACTAGTGTAGCACACATGGACCAAACAATCCAGAATGGAATTACATGTGATGAAAATTTATAAGAATGTGTCAGGAGAAACTAATGAAGCTATGCAGCGCAATAGACACAATGCTGATGTATTTGGGACACAGACAATACAGCGACTGAAGATCATTTGTGATCATTTGTGTCAATATAACACAGACACATTAAATAAACCAGAAAGTTATAGGGAACAGCTCTGTACATCCTACACTACAGTGTTGCTTCTGTTCCATAATTATGACCAGGGCTTTAAGCCAGGTGAGGCAAGGTAGAGTGATTTACTACACCTAAAATTAATGGCTGAATCTGTGCTGGGTATGGTTTTGAAGTGTTTTACACCACTGGCAACATCAGTTCAGTTCAACTAGTGTCAGGAACAGTGACAGCCTTAGTTGTTGATGGGCCACCAGCTGCCAATGTCTTTCACCACAGATTCAGCTGCCAGTGAAGTTAGGTGACACCATGCCAGCCAGCTGCTACTCTACAGCTCCCAAAGTTGTCAGCCTCAGCGTTCACAACAGCAGGAATCTATTTCAACCGTCTCCTGGATGTAGGCAAGTCTGGCCTGTGACAGGCTTGCCTGGAAAAGGGTCAGGAGAGAGGAAAGAATGATTCTAGAGATGTAAGGCTCTTTCATTGCCCAGGTCTATACTACAAAGAACAAAGCAACTAATGTCATCCTAACTCTGTAAGCGTCTACACTAAAATTTCACTCCCGCCAACATAACTCGCCCGCTACACCGACTTAATAACTCCACCTCCACAAGAGATGTAGTCAATGTCAATGTAGTTAGGTCAATGCAGTGTCAATGCATGTCAATTCAGTTGCTTACAATGACTGTTGCTGGCTTTCAGAAGCAATCCCACAATGCCCCACAGTGACAGTTCAAGTGGTGCAAGCACTGCTGGTCAGGTCAGGCATCGCCGACACGAGAAGCAAAGTGTGGACACACGCGAGCAATGTAACTGCTGTGGCAGCTGTATGCTGACATTAGGTCAAATATATTTTGTAGTTGAGACATTCCCACTGTAAGTAAAACAAGTTAACACCCTTCCACTGCTTCAGTTACTGTCCTTGAGGTAATGAGACTGCTAAGGGCTTGGCTACACTTACAAATTTGCAGCGCTGCAGCAGGGTGTGAAAACACACCCTCTCCAGCGCTGCGAATTGCGGCGCTGCAAAGCGCCAGTGTGGTCAAAGCCCCAGCGCTGGGAGCGCGGCTCCCAGCGCTGTACGTTATTCCCCACAGGGAGGTGGAGTACGGACAGCGCTGGGAGAGCTTTCTCCCAGCGCTGGTGCTTTGACTACACTTAGCGCTTCAAAGCGCTGCCGCGGCAGCGCTTTGAAGTGCTAAGTGTAGCCACAGCCTAAATCTTTCCCACCTGGTGCACAGGCTGCTTCTCAACAGCTTCAACTGTCCCTTCATCCTGGTCTGACTACATCTCTCTGTCTGGCCCCTTGGGCGTATGCATTTCACACCTCTAATTGAGCACGATAAAGCACAGACTCTCTCTTATCTCTCAAATCCAGCCCAGAGGCCTATACCATACAAGTGGCCTCCACTCCATTCTAAACCTCTGCTTTTCTTCTCCCAGCCTCCTTTCAGACAGCCCCTCTCAGACTGCCCCTTGGCTCTCCACAGAGACTTGCAGGCACACTCAGCTTTCTCACTGTTCTGAATCACAGAGCACTGTTTTGGGAGCCTGGTCCCTTTTCCCTAGCAGGTCCTGCTTCCAGCCAGCAGTCACATCACCCCTCAGGAACTACAGTTACTAGATAGTCAGTTCTTGCACAAGGGATCTGTTGGCACAGGTCAGCCCTTAAAAAGGGCACCATATTCTGCGAGAAAAAGATCAAGAAGGATGTTGGTACGGGTTCAGAGAGGAGCCACAAAAGTGATTAAACGATTATAAAAAACTCCATATAGCGATAGATTTAATGAGCTCAATCTACTTAGCTCAACAAAGAGAAAGTTACGGCATGACTTTATCAGAGTCTATAAGTAACTC
Source organism: Mauremys reevesii (assembly GCF_016161935.1). Lineage (NCBI taxonomy): Eukaryota > Metazoa > Chordata > Testudines > Geoemydidae > Mauremys > Mauremys reevesii. The sequence continues at coordinate 32,339,083 of NC_052632.1, read as the reverse complement.
CGCCCCAGTGGACTGAGACCTTGATGTGGTGGAATGGCTTGAGTGCTCCCATGATCCTGAGAGGGATGCCGTCGGGAGTCTTGCACTCCTGGCAGGGTCACCCAAGCAGCAAGGTCGAAGGTGAGGTTCCAGACGAACAGCAATCCAATCCCCCCACCTCCCAAGTCCTCAATGGCATATCAGGTGGGTGAAGGCTGCAGCAGGATGAAGATCTCCAATCGTTTTGGTCTCCTTGCTATTGAATTATGATCCTCATGCTATCAAGCACCGTGTGGACACTGGTATGCAACATTGTCTCCACATTAAAAGAATTTACACACAAACATTTTCTATATTCAATTGACTCCCAAAGCAAGTCATGTTCTCACAACTGAGCCCTGGGCAGACAAAAAAAAAAAAAAAGTGCTTCAAGGACACCTATACATGGGAAACCCAAATTCATGGAAAACCAAAACCCACAACCAATCAAAATGGAAAAATACCTTGTGGCAAGGATCCCAATATTTGGAGATCCAATGGAGACAACAGGAAAAAAAAGCACTGCAGCCTGACTCAACAATCCAGATCTGCCCCTTCCACTGGGAAATGTCTGCCCCAACTGTGACAAGATCTGTGAGTCCCAGATCTGTCTCATTAATCATCTGCAGATCCACCTGTGCTAAATGGTTATTCATTTTATGGAAGACAATCATCCTCGAACACTGAGGGATCACTGACCACCACCATAAGAAACTACATGGGGAACAAATATTTGATAATGGGCTCCTCAGCTTAGCAGACAAAAGTATAACATGACCCAATGGCTGGAAGTTGAAGATAGGCAAACTCAAGCCAGAGATAAAGCATAAACTTTTAACAGTGAGGGTAATTAACCAATGGAAAAATTTGCCATGTTTTCTGGTAGATTCTCCATCACTGGCCATTTATAAATCAAGATGGCTATTTTTAAAAAAATATATGCTCTAGGAATCATTTTGGAGAAGTTCTATAGCCTGTTATACAGGAGGTCAGACCAGATGACGACCATGGTCCCTTCTGGCACTGAAATCTATGAACTTCAGGCTAAGCATGGATTCTAGAGAGTGATGAAGTGACACCAGTAAAAAATTTACCAGAAAGGTCTATTACAGTTAAACTCTTCCCTGCAACCATGGTGAAATTAAAGCATTGCTAATTTAACTGATCTTATGCTTTTGGAAATCAAGAGACTCCAAAGCCCTCAAGACAGACTAGTTGAGAACAGATTAACATGGAACACATTTCAACTAGATAAACTGAGCTAACTCCAGTTTTAGTGTGAGTTGCATGTGCTTACACAAAGGTTGAATTTGGCCCACATGTACAGAAGGAACCCAGACTTCAGTGGACGCTAACTCTAGAATCAAACTGTTTTCAGAATTTCTTGTGCCAAACACAATACTGCGTAGGAGGAAGAGATGAATCCTTTTATAATGAACCTTAATGAAGCTTTTTAACAGACTACATGACCAGTTCCAAATGGAAATCCTCCCACACAAGTTAAATCTTATTGATTCTCTACATAGTTTGTCTGCTATTCCAGAATTTCTGTAATTACAGTAAGTGCTCAGGGTCAGTATGGACTTAAGCAAGCAAATGAAATTAAACTTTTAATAATATAAAAATGATATAAAATTTAGTGATTCTATTTGGTTAACTATTTAAGTTGATATCTATAAATAACTATTTATTTGATATCTATTAAGATAACAGTATGTCTGTTTCCTTTTACTAACCTTGGTTCCTTGGCATTTCTGCTAACTTCCCCAAGAATATTTGATATTAATTATTAGTCGGTGGTCCTTGATTTCACTTTATTAAGGAACACACAGGCCTAGGGGACTGTGGGATATGATTAGCAGACTCTCAAAACTCTGGGAATCCAGGCTTCTGCTACGTAGAGCAAAGACTTGGGGCTGATCAAAAGTTTTCCCACCAAAACTTTCTACAGGTTTCATTTTGATTTGAACGCACCACCCCCCCCCCAAAAAAAAACAAAAAAAACCCAACAACATTTACTTTTCATTGAGTAACTTTTGACTAACAACCAAAACACTTAGAGCATGTCTGCACTGTATAGTAAACCTGGGCTCAGATGCAGGTTTAAGCCCAACCCCTTCTGCCATCCACACACAAAACCTTCTGATGTGCGCCAGAAACTCTTAAAGACTTGGTCCTGCAGCCTTGCCCTAGAGGTAAGGGTCTAAGCCCAATTCCCACCATAGCGTGGGTCCAAGCCCATTCATTTTGCAGTGTGGACATAGAAACCCAGGCTTGTGCTCATGTTTGGAGAATCAGCCAACGCTATTCCACAGTTCTGTAGGCCTGTATGTCCTAATCCTTCTATCCCAAACTTCCCACTCTATTCCCAGGAACCAGAAGCAATCTTCTGCTTCAAATACAGCTGCTCAGCATTTAACCATTCCTTTCCACATAGCTTCTCACCTGTAAACTAGTTAATTTATCACATGTTAGCTATGGCCAGCACTAAGAAGAAGCCCTACAGCAAGTGTGGCTAGCTGGCCAGAGGAACACAGCTGGATTCTAGTAAAACTGTCATATAAGGAGAACAAGAACAAGACCCATGACTTTAGCAAAAGCACAAGAAATCCTTTGAGCATGTGTACAAAAGTACCAAGGATAGGCTGGTGGCATTGCCAGATCATTGACCAATAGCCAGGAGCTCATCAACCATCTCAAGACCCACTACCACAAAACCAGGAATGAGAACTACACCTCAGTGAACTCCCTGTCTATTCTATGAGGAATTCAATCAGGTGCTGGGAACTGCACCAAAAACAGAGCCCACAATGCTGTATCCAGGGGTGGCATACTTATAACTCCACAATCAAAGGCATCATCTGAGAAGACCTTGCAGCTGCCAGATCTAGCACTCAAAATAACCCTGGTGCTGACACTAAGGTCCATACTCAGAGGACCTCTTTGAGAAAGATGCAGGGGAGCAGCCCACAGCTGAAGAGGCAGCAGAAGCAGCACCACAGCCAGAGCCTTGTAGGTTTTGGCCCCTATAATTTTTTGCTGTTAATAAGAATGGGAAGGATTTCTGGGTTATGTCCAATTAAATTATTATTCCAAGCAGAAGGTCGTAGTGCACATCTGTTGAGGGCGGAAGCCGCACCACTTCCCTAGCCCCTCTTCCCACTGCCACCACATGGGATACAAAATGGATATTGAGAAATGGGGGAAAAAACAGCTCAAAAGCATTAAATTTTTGTTATAACTTATTGTTAGAAAGATGAATTGGGGTATTAGACTTATGAACCTTACATTCTCTTTCCTGCAAGTACAGCACAGCTTAGAAATGAGCCACTCAGACTGCCCACAGCTGAAGCATCTTGGGTTGCCTGTACTATCAGTCCAAATGGTAGCAGAGGATGTATTTATATCATGAGCCCACACGGTAGCAAAGGAAGTATTTAGTCTTGGGCTGCCGGTGAGGTTTGTGCAGGAATGTAGGATGCTTTAAAGGAGGCCATAATGCGTTTCCATCCTAAAAATAAGCACCTTATTGATTGTGCCATAAATTTAATCCATTGCTCGATGGTGACACATGCAAACTTCTCATGGAACAGGAACTCCAGAAGGTTAGTTCAATTCCAGGGGAAGGCATACTTATTAGGGCAGCCTCTGTAGCTCACAAGCCTCCTCCATTTGCAGACGTGATGGCCAGTCACCAGATGTGGAAAAATCTCCTTAATACAGATGGAGGTCTCTCCTCTGTTGGCCTGGAAGAGATGAGCACACTTCCACTCAAGACACCTCCAGCAGCACAAGGTCCTCCAGAGCTTTCCCTGCCTGAAAGGATTATAAAACCATCGCTAGTAAAAGGGATTCTTTTCTTAGGAATCCCTCCACTCCCCAGAAAATATTGTGGGGGATTTATAAATGATTTTCGTTGCTTTTGGTATGTGCATCTTACCATGGCTTGAAGCACAGCTTGCAGGAGCTTCTCAACAGGGTAAAAAACAGGGTAATCCTTGAGGGGGCCACTTAGGGATTTGGGGCAAAATCAGTACTTGGTCCTTCTAGTGAAGGCAGGGGGCTGGACTTGATGACCTTTCAGGGTCCCTTCTAGTTCTATGAGATAGGTATATCTTGTGTGGGGAGTGAGGCCAAGAAGTGATGTCACACCCCACCTTTTATAGCTTTTCCATATGGCAGGAACCCTTTGTTCCAAGCTAAGTTCCCAGTTCAGTTTGTGGAAAAATACAGGTACCAAAATGGAGTTCAGTGTCATGTGGTCTGGTCACAGCAGCCATTACTCATGGGCTGGCTGAAAGGCTCACTAGAAGGCTAAGCTCTTCCATGTTCCATTGTCTTTGCCAATGGGCTGTCAGCACTGTCTAGCTTCTTCATTGTTGTATCTGAAAGGCTACTTGTGGGTGTAGCCCAGAGTAAGCACAATTGAAATACAGATAGTCAATATTCATAACTTCAGATACAAAAATGATTCATGCACACAAAATAGGATAACCATATTCAGCAAATCATAACTTTTCCATAGACACCTCACGAGACACATCTTGTACCAGATGCAGCGTAGTCATCTTAATCATATCATAATTATACCACTATGAAGAGTAAGAGGTGCAGCATCACACATTCCTCCACACCTGGTTCAGTTGTGGCCCATGTATACTAAATGCACCAGAAGGGCCAAACATAACAGGGGAGAGAGACTGTTCCAGAAACACTGAAACTGGTATGGCAACAGTGTACGCAGTTTGACTGTTTTGCACCTTTGTTCTCCTGATTTCCTAATTTGTACTGGTATTGGGTACTGTTCTTTACATCTTGATGGCAACTGGTCTGCCTACCAGGTTTTTTACATTCTTTACATGCGTGCTTAAAATAAAGTGTTCAATCTGCAGACACAATTACGTAAGTGGAATTTATGAAATTTATTACAATGGAACTTCATCACAGCATTCCATAAGCTATGGGTTGAAGTACACAACCAGTTCCTAAAAAATGGCAAACATTTCATTAAAAAATAACATTCCTGAGCTACCCCAGTCCCAGAAATTGTAGGAGGAGTGTGGCGCAATTTAAGCATGAGAACTACAATATGTCTGGTTTTTTCACACAAAAGTTCCAGAGTCACTGCAGGTTATTCCAGGTCCACATAATGCCATTGATCTGTGCTCATGGCTTGGCTCCAGAAACAGCAGTCGACATATGGGGAATCTGTGGTCACTGCAACAGGCATGAGCAGCCTCAGCCGGGTTGCAGCTACCATGTCTGTACCCCTATGAGAGTTGCCTTCAATAAGGCATATACGAGTGCCGAAATGTCCAGCAGCAGCTCAGAGATGCTCAGCCAAAACAGGAGTGAAAGTATGAGCAAGAGAAGTTCTTCCACCGGTGCTGGCTCCATTCCAGGGAATGTGCAAAATGGCTCAGAAGGATGTGTTGGTGGGCTAACGGCATTTCTGGTTAAGTGCCACAGGATGGACAGACAATTTCGCCCACAATATACATGAACTAATCCCCAGAGTACCTACAGCTAGTGAGGATATTAAGAACCCTGGAATACACCCTCAGAAGCCATAATGTCTGACTTTTGTCTGCAAAGCACAGTATGGATGCACTGGCAGGGGTATGAGGCTTGCATAGCAACTCGGCACGGACGCTCGAGCCTGAACTTGGAAAGATCAGGTCTGCAGGCATGGGCCACATGGACGCAGGTTTATTGTGCAGTGTAGACATAACCCTTAGTTTCAGAAATGCCTACTGCAGTGTCTCACAGGCATTTATAATCCAGCTAGGAAGCCGGGCCCATAGAGAACACTAGGAGCATGATGCACCCAAACTACAACTCCCATGAGGTACCACAGCAGCATTTTCTAAATGAAAGTTACTGCTTTCAATGGGAAGTTTGGGGGTGAAAAGTCAAAAGTTTTCTGTGGGAAAAAAAGTCTTCTTTAGCTCTGCAAAGGATATGTATCATTTCTCCATTTTCTGGGTGCATCTCCAGTTCTAGTGAACACAGTAATTTTACAACCACAGAGCATGAAGCCAGAGTTTAACCACTTTATGTGATTGCTCAAAAATGTCAAGTCAGATCTTTTTTTGGTGAGTTTCAGGTTATGTTTAACATATCTGAGGTCATATTCTTAAGCAACCTTTATTACATTTCATGTCACTGATGGTTGAGTATTTTTAATATTGCTATGCTGCATCATTGTTCTGTTAACTTTTAACTTGACCTTCGAATAAAAGGATTTAAATAAATCCTCTATACTCTAGCAAGTTTTTGTATTTAATCCAAGTCAGATATCACTGTTTTACATATTTTAAGATTCAAACTATATAATGCACAAATTGCAAGACAAATCCTATGGCTTGAGTCAAGCAGGAAGTCAGATTAGATCATTACAATGGTCTCTTCTGGCTTTAACCTACAAGATGGCTTGGATGGAGCAGAGTAATGGCTAGACAGGAAACCTGTCTATCGGGAAAAGCAGAAGAGTCTGATTCAGGATAGCTAAGATCTGATCCAGGCTTGGCCACAGACAAGTTAAATCACTTGCACCTAACCACACACTTTCAACAGAGAAGCCATCCTTGAAGCAAGCCCAAGAATTGTTTTGAGACACAAACTGGAAGTTAGACCACACCCAGTCACTACCTCCATTTCCTAGTTTACCCTGGTGGCTGTGAAGCATGTTGCTGTGACACCAGGCAGATCAAGCCCAAATGAACAATTAGTCCAGGTACCAGGTGCTAGACTGGGAACTTCGTTGTGGTTAGAATGCCTTCATCTTTAGTTTCTCTCCTTCTAACTTACACAGGAAGGAACCAAAAACCTATCGAGAAAAGTGATAAGGGGAGACCACGGAGTCCAGCAGGGAAGGCAGATTTTAACAGATAAGCAGATCCCATGGAAGTACAGCAGGGACAATTTAAGAGTCGGATCAAAATATACTGGCATTACCAGTGCAACTTTATCACCTAGTCTTTACTTTGGCTTTATCTGTACAGTCTGTGCATTGATTTAACAGCCCCCTCAAGCGTGGACACTCAAATCAGTTGAAGAATATCCATGCACAAAGCTGTACTAGTCTAACTACAGCTTTGTCTAGACTAGGATTTAACAAGTGTGATCCAGTTGCTAGCTCAGTTTAACTAACTCATCTAAAACTCAAAACTCTAGCAAAAACAAAGCACTTGTTATTTAATATGTGATAATCTGGCTGAATTAGAGACCAGGCTTCCCTCCTAGGTTTAGTTAGCACGATGCCGCTTTGTATTTATACAAGGCTTGGTGCCGCAAGAGGAGACTGGGATTTGTTTGGGGTTTTTTGGTAAACTACCTGGCATACAAACACAAATATTGCTCAGTCTAGCCATATTGTGGCTGGTTTCCCAACTCCTCCCCCCATTCTCCCACACACTCCTGTGCTTTATTAATGTGTAGCATTAATACCAGAGAGACGTACAGTGGCTTCCAGGCAACGGGAGGAAAAACGTCTGATGCGTGGCTAAATAAAGTTTGTTGCACAGCAGATGTACAAGTAGGAGGAGACTGCTGAGAAATTCTTATATTTGGACCAGACTGAGAACAAACATTAGCACCCTACTCCTGGAAAATGGTGCCACCCACTGTGGTTCCTGGAAAAGCTTCATCTACTGGATGCAAAAGAAATTGACAGTTCACAAGATCACACTGTAACGGTCATAACTCTCACCCTCACCTTTGGCTCAACACTAGAAGGAGATAATGAGGCAAAAAGTGTCGTGTTTCCAGAGCCTCGCTGGGACCACCACCTACAGTAACTTGCTAATGGAACCCTGGAGAAGCGAGACGGTGTTGTTATAAGATAGCAGGAAGGCTCTCTTTTTCCTCTATCATGGATCATTTCCCTGGTAGGTGCCAAGAGCTCCCTTATAAACTAACTTCAAGGAAGGAGAGGATTTGCTAATCAAATTGCATAAAGATGCATTAAAATAATGATCAACTATTATTACTCTGTGTCAGTGTGAGTAATTGACAGCCATCAGATAACCACATGCCTCATTTAACTCCAACTGAAAATGGTTTTATATATCCTTTCCTAAGGCAGACGGGAGGGTGAACCAGAAGACAGATTACATAAGCAGAGTTTCAGGAAGCTGGTTATGTATTCTCCATCTGTGCAGTTCTTCAAAGAGATAACGTAATCCTCCATAGACAGCCTCACGCTGAACCACTAATTAATATAGTCAACATCAACTTTGCTACAGTTGTGTAAAAATAAGGGCTGATATTCAGGCCTGCATTGTGAACAAGGAGGCTTGTGATCAACACACAAATTCATATATGCAACTGAGCACACAAATACAATAAACTGTACAAATTGCTAGCCCAGCCATTTAAAAGGTTGCTTACTGCACCTAACAGTAGTTATACTGCTCTGCATCTCAATATAACATATAGCAACAAGTTATTCGATACAAACCCACCAGATATTAGACTCTTCTAAAAAACATAATTCTGGACATTGGAAAGTAGAATGGATTTCACCTTTACTCTGGCATGTGACACCAGCTCACCACTCACATAGAAGAGCAAGTTTAGATTTCAGTGGACCCTAGGACTGAAAATCCTCTTTACAGCATTCTCCCTTAAAACCCCATGAAATGCAATCAGAACAAGGGGAGCTTTCTTAAAAGATTGATTAGTTTATTGTGCCACATTCTTGGGCACACAGCAGCTAGAAGGAACTCAACTGCTTAATTAGCATCTAACACTTAAAGCAGCAATTATCCAGTAGTTCACATTGACCATGTTATTTCCACATTAACATTAAATTAACACATTCCACTACTGCAACTCTAAGACAGATTCCCAGGCATTTCTACTATGGGAAAATCCGTTGTATGCATCACTTTAAAAATATTTCAACCATCTACCAGGTAACTCAACTCACTTTGGCACATTATTGAATAAGTAGTTTAATCCCTTCCCCAAGTGGAGTAACATCATTTTGCCTGTGTTGACTTAATTCACACTCAGCCTGATGCTAGTCCTTTTGTCTACTAGAGACCATTCACTTATAATTTGACACCAGTAAATCATGCTAATAAAACAAACCCACTGCCAAAAAAGAAACTTCCTGCTTTCTTGGAATATCTGTAGGAAGATTAATATCCTGTCTCAATGACTTTCCACTCGCTTTGCAAAGTTAGATTCTCAATGCTGGCTTGTCTGCTGTGCTACAGGGATCAATTTAGCTGCTGTACTACAGCCCTCTTCTTGGGTTGCACTACTATTCATGTCCAAAAAGCAATACATGTGTTAATGAAAACTGTTATATTAAACATGCAAGTACAGGCAAGTCTCATCTTACGTGGGGGTTCTGTTCCGCAGCTAGCGCATAAAGCGAAAAACCGCGTATAGTCAAAATTACATTGAGTTGAATGGCGGGCGGAATCGCCCGCACTACAGGTACAGTATTAAAATTGTGATTTTTCTCTTTTTTTTGTTTTTGCCGACCACGTAAAGCTGAAATTGCGCATGTTAAATGTGTGTAAGATGCAACAGACCTGTACTTAGGTAAAGGTCACATGGACTAAATTAATCCATGTTCACTATATAATTTAGACACTGGTGTGAGAGCACTCGAATTTCTTATAGGGTCTCCTTTAATGGCAAAAGGTCTATACGTATGTCTACGTTACATAAATGTTCATTAAGATCAGAAGGTTATGCCCACTTGAGAATCTAGATCTCATTCTCTCATCAGTGGGGACACAGCCTTTTTGGAACTGGACCAGGTAGATCAGTGGTCCTCCAACATTTTCCTGTAATGGAACCTGTCCATGCCCCGCATCCCTCTCGGAGTGACGGCCAGGAATGGGGCTAGACTGTGGTCAGGAGCTGGGTCCAGGAGCGGAGCCACAGCTGGGGCCGGGAGCCAAGGGCCAAGGCCAGGACTGGGAGTGGGGCCAGGAGACAAAGCTGGGGCTGCATCTGGGAGCAGGACAGGAGCAGAGCTAGGGGCAGACTGGGGCTGGGTGGTGCTCCCTCCCCACCCCCCCATGGGGGCTTGTCCGGGCCACTGCATGCCCCCAAATGTTGCTCTGCATCCCCCTTGGGGGGCGTGCCCCACAGTTGGGGACCACTGAAGTAGATTAAGTTATGCCAGAATCTCAACAAGTGACTCAACTCAGTTTTCATTTAAGGCCCTTGACCATTAAGGGACAGAAAGTCAATGCATACAAGCAACAATATCAGAACTGAGTAATGATTCTGGATGCCTAACCTGAAAAATCTCACATGGCCTGATGTATAAGAATGCTGAGCACTCACTCTGAGAATTAGCCCCTCTAACGCACCCTTCAGTGGGGCACCAAAATAATTACTGGTAACTCTAGAAAATGTTTGTTGTACCTGTCTTGTGGACAGGGGATGTCATAAGTGATAGTCTCTCATTAATTAAAAGCCTTACTAAATATTCAGCCCTTCAGATGGCCATAAAGGAACATTTAGCCTGAGGGCCACACAGTGGAGCTAGTAAATAGCAGCTTGATGTGTGAGAAGCCAGCAGCACTTTTTTCACAATACAGTACAGACTCGTTTACGCGCGGATGTCGGGAGTTAAGACGTCAAGACTGAGTGTTAACGGACTGCGGGTTAAGAGGGCCATGCTGAAATATCTTAAGATATCTATATATACACATGTATTCACAGCATCCCAAATACTTTACTTTAGAATGTTAGTCTATAAGGTGCCACAGGACTCTTCGCTGCTATTTTGAACTGGACAACTATGAGAGAAGATTTAGGTCCTCTTCCTTGGAACTGTAGAAAGAGGTGAACAGTTTGGGGGAATGGAAACTTGTTTGCATGTAATTTAGTAACACTGCATATTACTGTAATACTTCTTAAGTTTTTATTTTGATAAACAAGTTTTTTACAGTATATTTCAGTAAAAGCACTTTTTTAACTTGAATTCCGAGGAACATTTAGCCTGAGGGCCACACAGTGGAGCTAGTAAATAGCAGCTTGATGTGTGAGAAGCCAGCAGCACTTTTTTCACAATACAGTACAGACTCGTTTACGCGCGGATGTCGGGAGTTAAGACGTCAAGACTGAGTGTTAACGGACTGCGGGTTAAGAGGGCCATGCTGAAATATCTTAAGATATCTATATATACACATGTATTCACAGCATCCCAAATACTTTACTTTAGAATGTTAGTCTATAAGGTGCCACAGGACTCTTCGCTGCTATTTTGAACTGGACAACTATGAGAGAAGATTTAGGTCCTCTTCCTTGGAACTGTAGAAAGAGGTGAACAGTTTGGGGGAATGGAAACTTGTTTGCATGTAATTTAGTAACACTGCATATTACTGTAATACTTCTTTAAGTTTTTATTTTGATAAACAAGTTTTTTACAGTATATTTCATTAAAAGCACTTTTTTAACTTGAATTCCGAGGCCAGGTACACTAGTCCCAACTCTAACGCCTGGTCTACACTGGGGGGGGTGTCGAACTAAGGTACGCAACTTCAGCTACGCGAATAGCGTAGCTGAACTCGAACTACCTTAGTTCGAACTACTCACCCGCCCAGACGCCGCGGGATCGAAGTCCGCGGCTCCCCCGTCGACTCTGCCACCGCCGTTCGCGGTGGAGGAGTTCCGGAGTCGACGGGAGCGCGTTCGGAGTTCGAACTATCGCGCGATAGTTCGAACTCCGAGAAGTCGAACTCTACGCGTCGACCCGGCAGGTAAGTGTAGACCTACCCTAAGGGCTGTCCCAGCATGCACTATCCTGATGTCATCATGAGCCCCACTGGATTACTGAGCGTGCTAGGGGAGGCCAGGGACTTGACTACATCAGAAGGCCTGGCAAAGCTTCTTAAATGTTTTGGGGATATAAACACCCAATGAGCCTTTTGTTTAAATTTAAAAAAAAAAAGAGGGTATTTTAATTCTTAGGGTATTTGACACCAAGTATTATTACTAACCCCATGGTTAAGTATTTTTAGTCAGTTTTAAACATGCAGTCAATTGCCATACTTAACTTACAGCAAAGAACAATACTTGCTAGCAGTACGCAAATGCACAACCCCAGACTGCTGTGCATCTTTCAAGAAGCAAGACTCCATTCTACTGGCAAGCTTCCTAGAACTCCATTTAAACAGAAATCAAGGTCACTTAGTCACCCTTGGGGAATTAGTGATATAGCAAAAGCTTCAACAGAACAATGAAAATTTTACATGCAATCTCAAAGTTAGTCCAGCATGTGCCCCTGCAAGCCAAAAAGCCAAGTAACATGAGGGCACTGTTGGAGTGGGACATTAAATGTTAGTCTGTAGCCAATTTGGGTGCAGTATTCAAGGTAAGTTTCCTTCACCAATCCAGTATAGATATGTATGGGGTTTGGTTTGGTTTTTGTTTTTTTTGGAGGCTAACCATTTTATACTACACTCATCCCTCTTCAATTCTTGTTCATTATATTAATAGCAAACTCAACTCAAGAGAAAGGTTAAACAATTCTTGAAGCCAAATAGATACTATTTAAGTAACTCTTTTAGACACCTGGTTTTAGTTTAATCTATGTATGCACTGGGAAGAGGAAAAAAAAGTCAATTTCCATGCCGGCAAATTCAAAACTGATCTGATTTTTCACTTTCCTGAAGCACTCAGTTGTCTTTTCAGACTGAGAAATTTCCAGAGTTTCCTTAAGTCTCAGGGGTTTTAAGAGTAAGAGCTTTAGCTTATGGTTTAAACTTATTTTAAGGTTCAGGATGTGTAAGTTGCTTCCTATCCATACAGCAAGCAAAGAACTGTAGACAATATAATGTCCAGTTCCCAACTGAATTCAGGGGCAGTCTGAGTCAAATCAATGATTCATGAAATCTGTACTCTCATGTTGCTATGGAGATTCTAGGCATACAATTGCAAGTTCTACAGATCCCACATGAAACACTCCTAGATCAGTTACAAGAGGTGTCTTCCTGTACTCACCACAAATAGAGGATAGCATGGCAACTATGGATTCTATCCACAAGTGAAATCCACAGCCAAGACTTAGGGTATTAATGTGATCTGTTTTACTATAAAATTTAATCAGCCTTTTAACCAAATACTTGCTTTTCATGTGATGTTAGCAGAAGGACACTGGAACCCTCCTTCCTCAGACCACAAAACTGGAAAATACTTGGAAAAAAGGCAACCTGAAATTTGTTAATTTTTTTCCTTGGCACTCGCAGATAATGTCAATATAAATAGCCATAGTTGAGAACATAAAATACCAGCGAGGTAAGGAATACTTAATCCTAGCTCAAGAAAAATAGTCTTATGGAAAAAAAATTCTCAGGTGAGTTTTTGGGTGTTCATGCTTCAAATCACCATAGTCTTCAAGCACCAACTTCTGAAATGATGCAGGAAAGCCATGGCAATAGGTGCTGCAGAAGAGTTAATAAGTGAAACGATGCTGATTTTATGGCTACCTGATAATTCTTATCTCTACAGACAGAGAGTCTCAAACAAACCAATAAAAAAAAAATCACTTACAGACATTTCTGGCACTAAATGCATTATCTGTGCAGCTCACATTAAAGAATTAAAAAAATCCAAATCCAATGAAGTAGGAAAGTAATCCCATTTTCAAGTAGAGCAAAGAGGCACAGAAACACTGAGTAACTTTCCCAAGGTGACATGGCACTTGTGGAAGTGCCAGTAATAAAACCCGGTATCTCAGCATCCAATCACTAGAGCCACAGTTTGGACATAATGTCTTTGACATAATATTGTCTTAAACTGCAGAGTAAGAGTGTCCAAACAGAGAGCTTGTGCAAAATATCTATTCCCCTTTAAATTCACACCCTAGCTATTCTGCACTAATTTCCCTGTGAATACCCCAAGCAGGTAAGTCCTCGGTATCACCTACACCACAACTGCCATTTGATTGACTGCTCTTTGGAGATAGTCCTACAGTCTTTTTTTTTTTTTTTATTTAAGTATTTGTTTGAAATATCGGTTTTACCACCACACCATTTTTCTGTACCTGCTGCCATTTCTCCAAGAGTATTCATTCCTATGTAGCTTGCCTACTCTTTCCAATTATTCTACAGTAACACAACACAGACTGCAGAGTGAATCCCAAGTGCATCCCTGAGAAATTGTTCAGAAAATGCCTGTATTTGAAGTTATTTCAGATAACAAAGGTGCAGCTCAGCCTGTTACATAAAACTGCTATCAAAGCAAAAAAACAAAACAAAAAACACCCAAGTTGGAGACAGACTCGTCGGAAAGGGATTCAGTTAAAAGAACTGTGATATGGGATCTTTTTACAAGCTCCTGGTACCACACCAATTTCCCAACACAATGGACAAAAGAGAAAAATTCATCCTGTTTTTCATTCAGCTTACTGCAGAGTAGACATGCTTTTACAGCAATAGAACTATTTCTGCCATGCTTTAAAATTGAGGTCCTCCAATTCAACAATCTCCATGAAAGAAAGTGGACTGGAGACGGGTAATGGAAGCAATTTAAAGATACCCACGAAGAGGAAATAGTGGGGAGTTATTGACAGAGCATGGGGAAGCTATAGCTGATGAACAGTTAGGGCTTGGCTACACTTACAAGTTGCAGCGCTGGTGGAGGCTTTCCAGCGCTGCAATTACACCCCGTCCACACTTGCAGGGCACAACCAGCGCTGCAACTCCCTGGTTGCAGCGCTGGCTGAAAACCCATCCCGGCAGGGGTATAAGGAGTGCAGCGCTGGTGATCCAGCGCTGCTCAGCAGGTGTGGACACTCACCAGCGCTTTAATTGTCCTCCAGGGAATAAGGAGTTATCCCAGAATTCCTGTTCAGCCACTCTGCACATCAGTTTGCACTCTACTGCTCTTGCCTCAGGTGACCCGCCCTTTAAATGCCCCGGGAATTTTAAAAATCTCCTTCCTGTTTGCTGCAGCCAGGTGTGTGTGGAGTGCAATCAGTTAATCTTTCCAGGTGACCATGCCTCCACGCGGCAAACGAGCCCCAGCAGGGAGCAATGGCGAGCTGATGGACCTCATCAGTGTTTGGGGGGAGGAATCTGTGCAGGCACAGCTGCGCTCCAGCCGTAGGAATTACGATATCTTTGAGCAGGTATCAAGGTCCATGCTGGATAGGGGCCATGATCGGGACGCACTACAATGCAGGGTGAAAGTTAAAGAGCTGCGGAGTGCCTATTACAAAGCCCGCGAGGGGAATCGCCGATCCGGAGCTGCCCCCACGACCTGCCGTTTTTACAGGGAGATGGACGCGATACTTGGGGGTGACCCCACTGCCAATCCCAGGACAACGATGGACACTTCTGAGCAGGCTGGGGGACAGGAGGAGGAGGAGGAGGAGGCGGAGGCAGCGGCGGGGGGGGGAGAGGAAACCGCGAGTGAAGCTCCTGGGATGGGGGAAGACACCCCAGAGTCCCTGGAGGCATGCAGCCAGGAGCTCTTCTCAAGCCAGGAGGAAAGTACCCAATCGCAGCAGCCAGCAGTTGCAGAAGGACAAGCAGAGGAGCGGGTTACCGGTAAGCGGCTTTTATTTTCTGGGTGGAAATGTTTCTGGAGAGGAAGGGGGGTTATGGCTGCATGCATGCCAGACTAGTAGATGTGGAATAGCCCGTTGATGTGGTCTATCACGTCGCGGTAATCTGCTTCAGTTATCTCAGCAAAAGTTTCATCCAGAGCGTGGGCAATATGCCTGCGCAGGTTTATAGGCAGAGCCACCGTGTCCCTTGTCCCAGTCACGCTGACGCGTCCGCGCCACTGTGCTGCAAGTGGTGGGGGGACCATTTCTGAACACAGGCAAGCCGCATAGGGTCCCGGGCGGAATCCACATTGCTCTAAAAGAGCCTCCCGCTGTTCCCTAGTGACTCGTAGCAGGGAGACATCTTCCAGGATTAACACCTGTGAAAAATGTTGGGAGACTCTTTAGTGAAGAGATAGAGAGATAGTGAAGATCACCCCTGCAGCTGCATCTTCACTCAACCCCTCTATCACTGCAGATTACCCGAAGCAACCAGCTCCCCTCTATCAATCAAGCCCCATTTCTCTATAAGCACCCACCCCTCACTCACCATTTCGTGGCTTCTGTCGTGTTATGCGTGTGGTAAAAGAATGCTAAAGTGAGAACTCCCTCAGTGTAACAATTCATGTCTGGAGATAGTGGATACAATGCTGCCCCTGTTAAATGTTGTCATTTCTGGGTTTCTACAGTGACCTTGACTACTGGACTGAGCAGATGTTCCACAGCACAAAGGCTTCAAAATTTGAGAAAAAATCCCCGAAAGAGCAAAGAGGACATGCTGAAAACTGTTCTTCATCACTCTGCTAGAGAGAGTAAGGAATTGAAGGAGTGGAGAGAGAAGGAAAGCAGGATCCGCAAGAGAAATGCAGTGGCCAAGAGGAAAAGCACAGAGCGGCTGCTAAGCATCCTGTCGCGCCAAGCGGACTCTATCGAGTCACTTGTTGCCATGCAAGCAGAGCACTACCGTGCTACTCTCCCCACCCCCGCCCCAAAGCTTTTTTCCTTGTGCCCCAATGTCAGCTCAAACCACCTTTCCCCAGCATTCAGGTTCTTACCACCACCAGCTGCCTCCAACACCTGTACGTTCCCCAACCAGCCCTGATACCTACCACCACCCTTACCCTCTGCATTCAACCCCCATCACCATGCAGTATATGCACCCTGAAGTGCAGGATTCATTAAACAGCAATCCAGACAGGACATATGCAAACTTGTGACTGTACAGTTCACCAACCCACACCCCTGCCCTCTTGTGTTCATGAAATGTTGTGTGTCTGTCTGTCTGTCAAGGAAGTTTTTTTCTTTTCAATAAAACAATTCTTGGCTTTGAAAACAGTCTTTATTATAGCAGATAGTGAAAGATACCTTAGCCCAGTAAAGAAAGAGGCACTGCAAATCATTTTAGGGATAATAGAATAACAGTGTAAACAGTGCAATTCACTCCCATGCAAGGCAGCAAACATTACTGTTGGCTTTCAGCCTCAAATTCTTCCCTCAAGGCATCCCTAATCCTTGTAGCCCTGTGCTGGGCCTCTCTATTAGCCCTGCTCTCTGGCTGTGCATATTCAGCCTCCAGGACTTGAACCTCGGTGGTCCATGCCTGACTGAATGTTTCACCCTTCCCTTCACAAATATTATGGAGGGTACAGCAAGCGGATATAACCGCGGGGATGCTGCTTTCCCCCAAGTCTAGCTTCCCATACAAGGATCTCCAGCGGGCTTTTAAATGCCCAAAAGCACACTCCACAGTCATTCTGCACCGCTCAGCCTGTAGTTGAACCGGTCCTTGCTCCTGTCAAGCTTCCTGTATAGGGTTTCATGAGCCAAGGCAGTAACGGGTAAGCGGGGTCTCCAAGGATCACACTGGGCATTTCTACGTCCCCTACTGTGATCTTCCTGTCTGGGAAAAAAGTCCCTGCCTGCATCTTCCTGAACAGGCCACTGTTCCGAAGATGCGTGCATCATGCACCTTTCCAGGCCAGCCTGTGTAAATGTCAATGAAACGCCGCGGTGATCCACAAGCGCCTGGAGAACCATAGAGAAATACCCCTTACAATTAACGTACTCTGATGCCAGGTGGGGCCCAGAATAGGAATATGCGTCCATCTATCGCCTCCACAGTTAGGGAAACCCATTTGTGCAAAGCCATCCACAATGTCCTGCACGCTCCCCAGAGTCACGGTCTTTCTTAGCAGGATGCGATTAATTGCCTTGCAAACTTGCATCAAAAGCGATTCCAACGGTCGACTTTCCCACTCCAAACTGGTTCCCGACCGACCGGTAGCTGTCTGGAGTTGCCAGCTTCCAGATTGCAATAGCCACCCGCTTTTCCACCGTCAGGGCAGCTCTCAATCTTGTGTCCTTGCGCCGCAGAGTGGGGGCGAGCTCAGCACACAGTCCCATGAAAGTGGCTTTTCTCATACGAAAGTTCTGCAGCCACTGCTCGTCATCCCAGACTTCCATAACGCTGTGATCCCACCACTCAGTGCTTGTTTCCGAGCCCAAAGCGGCGTTCAATGGTGCTGAGCATTTCCGTGAATGCCACAAGCACTTTAGTGTCACACGCAGCAGGCGAATCGATATCGATATCATCGTCAGACTCCTCACTGTCACTTTGGAGCTGAAGGAATAGCTCGACTGCCAAACGTGTTGTGCTGGCGACACTCATCAGCACAGTCCTCAGCAGCTCGGGCTCCATTTGCCACAGAAATCGCGATTCACACAGAGAGTAAAACAGAAAGACACTCACAATGGCGCCAAACGTTGCCGGAAAGAGTGAATGCTGGGATGTGAAGCGATGCACCACGGGGCGTTGGCACACAGGAAGCGGAATGACCCGCAGACTTCCTTCCCCTTCCCACAATACTCAGCGCCAAAATGGGACGAGGTGCTCTGTGGGATAGCTGCCCACAATGCACCTCTCAATACAGCGCTGGAGAGTGCTGCAAGTGTGGCCACACTGCAGCGCTGGTAGCTGTCAGTGTGGCCACACTCCAGCGCTGGCCCTACACAGCTGCATGACCAGCGCTGTAACTCCCAGCGCTGCAACTTGTAAGTGTAGCCAAGCCCTTAGTAGTGGAATGAGCAGAGCTAAGATAGTCCAGGATGCTATTATGCAAGTGTCATATTTAGTATAACCAAAACCAACAGTTTATCTGCCCCAACCATGGCTTGTGGTGACTATACAGCCATGACTCACTCAGTTTATAAAACCCAGACTTGGGAGTAAGCCACCCACAGTCTAGGCATGTTTGCACAATCTGTGTAGCAGTGGTTTTCAGATGCAGTAATAGATTCTACTTAAAATCATAACAACATTAGAAAGTTGTAATATGTTGGTGTACTAATGAATGTTACAATTGGTTCTGTAGCGGGGTGAACACCCACTCCAGTCTGGAAGGGGTTGAAAAAGCCCTGTAGAGGGCTGGGGCTGGGCAAGGGAGTAAAACCCTGGCTGATTGGGAGAAGTGGCTGCAGCTGGCACCACGCCCCAAACTAAGCAACTGGGCCTTATAAGAAGGCCAGGGAAGCCAGAGGGAGCAGTCTCTCTCTGACTGGAGAGAGAGACAGGCCTGGCTGCTGGGGAACTCACCCAGGGGACCTAGAGGGAGGCAGGGCTGGGGAAAGGCCGTAGGAGCTGGGAAGCCCTAGGCCAGCAACTCCCCAGGCTGCAGGGCCTAGTTCTAGGTCTCCTAGGTATTGGGCTTGCAGAGGGGCAGCCGGAGGGTGGGTAAAGGCAGCCAGTCCAAACCCCTTGTTGCCTGTGATGATTGGCTGATAGATTGCAGTCCGCCCCAGGGCATGGGGGCTAAACAGAGACTGGCAGTAGCCACAACTGAGGCAACGTGGGGATAGGGGGTGGGGAAACCCAGTAAGACTGTGGGGTACTGCAGGAGGCGGAACCCTGAGATAAGGGCACTGGGGTCCTGGGAGGGACACGGGGGCCAACGGCAAGCAGATCACTGGCCTGCAGAGGGCAATCCTGTGTCGAAGAGCTAATTCCCGAGGACAACCAGCGGGAGGCGCTGCAGGGGTGAGTCTGCGCTGTACTACAGTTCACACACAGAGTTTCCAGGAATTACGTTAGCGACAAACATACTACATTAACCTAGAAAAGACATAGTCATTCAAGCAATTTGCAACATTGCAGAGTCAATTAGCTGTCAGAAATTTAAAGCACTTAAGACTCTCAAACCATTTGGCATTTTCAGATCACATTTTGTTTTGCATTTGTTGACAGCAAAGCCACCTAACTACATGTATGTAGCTCTAAAGCCTGTACATTTTTTGTTTTAAAAGCACCAATACCATAACATAGACATTTATTAAGGAACCCTTCCAGTCAGTGATGGAGATACTCAGTAACGAACTCTGGATTATCAGACTCAGTTGTATCATATTAGTAATCCTAAAATTAATTTATCTATTATCATGCTATATTCCCCTTCTACTACAAATTTTAATGCGTTAGGAAGTCAAGTTCTTTTTCAAGTCAAGATCATTTAGCAAAAGGAGATTACAATATGAGAAATCCAGATTTTACATGTTAAGTGGTAGAGTTTTCTGTTACCTTAGTGAATTACTTTAATCTGTTAATTTATTTCTTTAAGCGATGAAGATATAAAATGCAAGTTAAAGAGTTAATACAATTTATGCTATCAGCATTCTTAAAGCTCAAGTACCCACTGTTGTGTAAGCACTAAGTAGTGTAAGTAACTCAGTCTGTCACCTGTGGCTTGTGTTATAAGATATCATTTGCTCTCATGCCCACTCACTAGAAGCACGTCATCACATCTAACTAGCTCCTTCTTTAGCTTTTAAGACCTACACACTCGCCTTTGAAGATAATTATGCATCCACTTCAAGAGATATACTATTGTACTTACGGATTCCTTCAAACTGATCTGGGCATTTAACGGAGCGGAACAGACCAGCAATCCAGTCCAGAGGCAAACAAGATCTGGATGTTATCCCACAGCAGAGCACTGGTGAAATAAAAACACTGTAAGGATTCCATCTAAAGACACACAGTTTAATAACTGTAAGAGAAATAACCTTACATCACGACACCATTGTTCAGAACGAAAGCAATACTAAGTTAACAAAGAAAGGCAGCATGAAATTTGACACTCAAGTGCCCCATACATGGGTGAGTGGCAGAGTGAAGTTGGCAGCAAGCCAACATGGTCTACTTTGTAGTATTTAGTTACTACTCTGTTACTGCAGTGCAAAACACTTCAATCTAAGAACCTCCAAGTATTGCAAAGCTACAACTGTTTATTCATTACTCCTGGGGATAATCACATGCACAATGCAGGTAGGTAAACAGGGAAAGATTATTACTGATCACCAACTACCAGTAATTATGGTATCACTATTTCAATTTACCAAGATGTTACAATTTTCTACCAATCCTTACATGGTAATCTAAGTGAAGTTTTGGGTATGGTCAGTCATTTTTAGCCATTTAGAACTTGCTTGCTTGCTAGTTTCTTTCAAAATGCAAAAGGCATTTGTTCTCATTAACTTCAAAGTCTGTGAGAAGTTCAAAAATTACAGTATTTGAACAAGAGCATAACAAAGAACTTATTTTAAGTGTCATGTTTTATTCCTATTTAACTCAGTTGAAAATTGAGGTCACCAAGCTACAACTGAGTATAAGCAATTGAGAGCACATGGTTATAGTGGAGCGAATGAAAGAATAAATATCTCAACTAAGTGAAATCATACCTCCAATCCATGATCGTGCTAGAATATTGGAATTTTTGCTCACTGATCAGAAAAGTCATTGTCTACAGTTTAGGTCCTTATCTCATAGACTCACAGACTTTAAGGCCAGAAGGGACCGTTGTGATCAAGTCAGATGTCCTGCACACTGAGGTTCTATGGCCTGCACTCACCCACTCCAGTAGTATACCCATAACCTCTAGCTAAGTTCCCGAAGTCCTCAAATCATGATTTAAAGACTTCACGTTACACAGAAACCACCATTTATTCTAGTTTAAACCTACAAGTTACCCATGCCCAGTGCTGCAGAGGAAGGCAAAAAACCCTTAGGGTGTCTGCCAATCTGATCTTAAGGAAAATTCCTTCCCAACCCACCTGCCAGACACCTGAGAGAGAATTCTCTGTAGTAACTCAGAGCCCTGCCCATCTAGTCTCTCATCTCAGGCTGCTGCGGATATTGGCTACTAGCAGTTGTGGATGGCCACATGCCTTGTAGGCAACCTCATCATACCAACCTCTCCAATATCTCTATCATGCTCAGCCTTGAAGCCAGTTTGTTTTTTTCCCCTTCACTTCTGCCCTTGGAAGGCTGTTCCAGAAGTTCAATCATCGGATGGTCAGAAACCTTCGTCTAATTTCAAGCCCAAACTTTTTGATGGCCAGTTTATAGCCATTTGTTCTTGTCAACATTGGCGCTTAACTCCTCTCCCTCCTCAGTGTTTATCTCACTTATTTATTTAGAGAGAGCAATCATAGCCTCCCACCCCAACCTTCATTTTGTTAGGCTAAACAAGCCAAGCTCATTCATAGCCACATCTCATTGGCAGCTCATAGTCATCCTGTGATTGACCAAAGCACCCAGGTTTTTCTTCTCCTCTGTTGCTTCCAACTGATAAATCCCCAGTTTACAGCAAAAATTATTGTTGCTGGTCCCTAAGTGCATGACCTTGCACTTTGCACTATCAAATTTCATCCCACTTCTATTTCTCCAGTTTTCAAGATAATCCACATTTTCGTATATGATATTCCGGTCCTCCTCCATATTGGCAATACCTCCCAATTTTCTGTCATCTGCTAATTTTATTAGCACACTGTTTGGGTTTGACTTGCACCTTGGATGTAGTCATTTCTATTTTCATATCCTCATTTTCCAGCCAGCTACTGCTCCTAAGCATCTCATTACTCTTATTAAAAATTAAGGCAAAATATTTGTTTAGGTATTCGGCCATGCCTAGATTATCTTTAATCTCCATTCCTTTCTCAGTGCTTAGAGGTCCCAGTTCTTCTTTATTTGTTTTCCTTTTATTTATGTGGCTACAGAACCTTTTACTGTTGATTTTAATTTCCTTGCATGGTCCAACTCTGCTTGGCTTTTGGCGGTTCTCACTTTATCCCTGCACTTTCTGACCTCCAAGAGGTAGCTTTTCTTGCTGATCCCTCACATCTCCCATTCCTTGTAGACTTTCTGCTTTCTCTTAACTTGTTTGAGATGCTTGCTAATCCAGCTTGGTCTGCAACCCATTCCTACAAATTATTTCTCCTTGCTTGAAATGCAGGCATCAGATATTTTAAGTCAAAATTGCAGAAACTAATTCCAAGCCTCTTCCATGTTCAGATCCTTGTTCTTCAGTCCAGTCCACTTCCATAACTCATTTCCTATTTTTTTTTTTTTAAGTTTGACCTTTTGAAATCAAGGATCCTAGTTGCTGACCTATTTTTGTTTATCCTTCCATTTAGTTTAAACTTAGTTAGCTCATAATCATTCAAACCAAGGTTGCCCTCTACAACCAGTTCTTCTATAGAAGTCCTCGCTACTTATCAACACTCAAACTGAAATAGCATCACCTCTTGTTTGGTGACTATTTGGTGCAGAAATCTGACAGCTATCACATCCAGGAATACCTGGGCCCTACCACTTGTCCTCCAATCTATATCTGAGAAATTGAAGTCTCCCATAATCACAAAATTCCCAGTAGTATTTATTTCATTAAAAATGTGAACGAGGTGTCTATCCAGATCCCAGAGTCTGTAGCAGAACGCAAGCACTATTCCAGTGGAACCGGTTAGCTTTCTTCCCCAAAGTGATTTTGACCCAGTTTCTGTTTTATCCATTCCATCGCTTCTAAATTTCTTTACATTCTACCTCATCAGTAATATACAATGCTATTCCACCACCTTTATCTTTACTTCTGGCTTTCCTATACAGCACATACCCTCAATACCTGAATTCCAGTCATAACTACAATTCCATCACATTTCTGTTAGCCCTATAATATTAAACTTCATGGTCTCAAACTTTAAAGTCCAGCTCTAGCACATTTTACTTCCTCCTGCTGTGTAGAAGGAATAGTTACTGAAGGAAGCACAGAGGGGACACCTCATGCTGTTAAACGAGGGCCTTGGTGCTGGGACAAATATGAGCTTAAGCTGCAGGGCAGGCAGGGGGAGGAGAGAGGAAACCATAAAGAATTATGCTGATTAACAGGAAGCCTTTGCGAAGCACAGCGTAGCAAGGATACAGAGTAGTAAAACCACACAAAGAATTGACATACACAGCAGCTTGATTTCAAGACAAGATTCCCAAAAGTAAACAAACTAATTTGGAATGCCTGACCGAAGCAACAAAACCAGCCTAGTGTTCCAATTTCTGATGAGGTCTGCACAGGTATACATAGTGTTTCTTCTGTTCACTGCTAGTTGATTTCTTTTCCTCCCCATAGCTACAATGAATGCACTTGTACAATATTCTGTTTTGAGTTTGTTTTACAAAATTTCACACACACACACACACACACACACACACACACACACACACACAGTATCTAGGAAGTGAAGTCATTTATTTGTTGTGAAACTATAGCAGCCACTATTACTGTTCATTTTTTAGCACTGTAGCTCATCTGTGTAGTAACGTTGCTGTCTGATTAGATGTGCAACCATTCACATCATGAATGCTTGCCCTCTGACACAGTAAAATAACTTGGCCTAGTATTGCAAAGCTAATCCAACATCAGAGCAGTTCACAAAACAAAGATAGTGATTTATGTTTGTTATGTTCATTTGTTTTCCATTGCTTTTAGAACAATGAACAGTGTCAATAGTTTAACCTTCAGTTTTAAGCCTGTATAAGTTTAGGTATCACATTCAGACCAGGTGGAGGGAATTACAGTGTTGTCAACTTGCAGTTTTATTGGGAGTCTTGAAAGTTTGGCCAGAGCTAGCGTCATCTCATGATGACACAAGAAGCACTAGCCCTCTTGTAAATTTCAGCCCTGCCTGGGGGAACTCTTTGATTGCCCTCTCCTGGGAAAGAGCAGCCAATCATGGTTTCTGCAGGAAGCAGGTAAAGTTCTCTGCCCTAGCAGACACCATTCTCAAGGAGGGAAAGGGCCACAGAGCCCCACAGCTAAGGGCAGATCCTTCTCCTTCCTCCCCACTAAGTTGTTCCCTTGTACTACCCTTTTACATTTAAGACCATGAAAGAGACTAAAACCTTGAGCCAAACAACTAAGTAAAAAAAAAAATCATCAGTCCTGAAACATGATGTATCAAGACACTGAACAAATGTTTGCAATTATAAACTAAGGCAATACACAGTGACTTGCCATAAAAGGATCAGCATGAGCTCAAGTTTCCATCAATTCCTACAATATCAGATGCTAGCTTGCTTGTTATCAAAGAGATGTTCTGTACCCTTTCCAGCATTCATGATAAAGGCAGTCTTGATCCTTGGATGCAACTGGATTCAGCGTAATGCAAACATTCAGTTTGTGCTCTATCCTTCCTTCCTGCCATACCACCTCAATTTCTCATGCCAGCAGAAGTAGCCTTTCCTTACAAGCAATGCCATTCATTTTATCACTGAATCTATGATATGCCAACAGAAGAGACCCAACTTGTGTAGCACGTATTTTATGAAAACACTAACAATGGCCCGTTCTCTTTTCCATTCCAAGACACTAAAATCACTGTTTTAAAATGGTCTCACAAAGGTAACTGTCTGGAAATCCAACGAGATTACTCTAGCTAAAGTGCTCAGTAGTCACAAGCTGTAACACATCAGAGCTATAGTAGCTGCAGAGCAACAGCCAGATGTTGGTTGCCCTATGGATTTGGGCTAAACAGTTGTCACATCTGCTGCTGTGCTGCCAAGAGTTGTCCCCACTAAGATCAAGGTACAAGCCATCTGCCACTTAGTTCATGAACTTGGGCAAGTCACTGAAATTCTGTGCCACGCATAAAATGGAGACATTATCCTGCTTCAAAAACTTGTTAGGCCCGCACACGCGCTGTTCCTCCTCATGATGCACCACTAGGCCAGTCAGCACGCACAGGCCAATCCCCCTCGGTTCCTTCCCTACCACAGAGTCATTGACAAGAACTCCAAAGTAGAGGGGAGGCGGATGGGTTGTGGAGCACCCATAGGGGGACACATCTCTAAGAACCACTGTTACTGCACAAGGTGACTAACTTCTTCTTTGAGTAGTGTCCCTAGAGGTGCTCCAATGTAGGCAACTCCCGAGCAGTACCCCTGCTGAAGGGCTGGGGTTTTGGAGTCAGATCAGTTACAGATGACAGCACTGTGCAGGCGAAGATGGCATCGGAGGCGGAATCCCCAGTGCTTGCATAATGTTCTGCGAAGGTGTGGACTGACGCCCACGTCACCACTCTACAGATCTCTGAGATAGGAGCCTTCTTGAAGAAGGCGACAGATGAGGAGATCGACCTTGTGGAGTGTGTACAAATAGTATCTGGAGGGGTCATATTGTGAACTTGGTAACGTCTGATATAGTTCAAGACCCACTTAGAAAAATCTTTGGGCTGACATTGCTGAGCCCTTGGATCTTTCTGCAATGGAAAGGAAAAGCCTGGGGGTCTTCCTGAAGGCATTCCTCCTGTCCAGGTAGAAAGCTCCAGCTCTCCTGACATCTAGAGGGTGTAATACAGCCTCCCTGTAGCTTGGGAGAGAAGGTTGAACAATGAATCAATTGGTTCTTGTGAAATGGGGAGACTATCTTAGGAATCAATTTTGAATATGGTCTGAGTATAACCTTGTCCCAAAAGAATACCATGTAGGAAGGGATGTGCCCGCAGAACCGCTATTTCTCCTATTCTTTGGCCAAAGTAATCGCTATCAGGAAGGCCATTTTCATTGAGAGGTACGTAAGCAAATCGGTGACCATGGGTTCGAAGAGAGACCTACTCAGTCCTTTCAGTACCAGATTTAAGTCCCTGATGGGTGTAGGAAGCCAAGGTTGTGGGAATAGGTTAACTCTACCCTTGAGGAATCTTTTGGTAGTCGGGTGCGACAGCACTGAGTATCCCTCTACTAGATGATGGAAGGCTAGATGAACTCAAAGAGCTTAGAGACAGGCCTGATCTTTTTAGGACCAGTACATATAGTTTAAGCTGTGTGGAAGAGTCATGGAGGTCAGGGAGATTTGTTGGGAAATACACCAAATCTGAAACGTGGACCATTTTTGTAGGTAAGTATTTTGTGTCAAAGACTTTCTACTGTGTAATAATACCTCTTGAACTTCCATCAAACAGGAGCTTTCTAGGTGTCTGAGACAAGAAGAAGCCAGGCCTTGAGGTGGAGAATCACCAGGTTGGGATGTATGGTACATCCTCTGTTCTGCGAAAGGAGGTACGTAGTGACTGGAAGAGAGATCAGCAGGCACGTCGCAAACTGTTACAGGTAAGGGTACCAGGTCTGTCTTGGCCAAGTAGGAGCCATCAGAGGGACGTGTGCTCCATCTCTCTTTATTTTCAGAAGGACCTTCAATAGTGTGGGGAAAGGAGAAAAAGGCATGAAAAAAGTCCGTGTCCCAGGGGAGGAGGAGAGCGTCATCTAGGGAATGTTGTCCTATCCCCGCTGTGGAACAATAGCATGAACATTTCTTGTTCAGGTAAGTGGTGAACAAGTCTGTGGTCAGACTGAATAGATTGCGAAGTACTACTGGATCAAGTTCCTACTCGTCATGTGAGAATTTGTGACTGAAAAGGTCTGCTATCAAGTTCAGTGTACCTGGAAGGTAGGCTGCCAACAGTGTGATGTTGTGGGAGACCATTCCATAATCTGATCACTCAAAGGGAGGGTGACCGAGCTCCCCCGTGTCAATTTATTTAAAACATGCAAGCTATGTTGTCTGTTAGGACTCTCATGTGTGACCCTTTGATCAGCAGGGCGAAGTGGGTGCAAGTATTCCTGACTGCCCTTAGCTCAAGGAGGTTGATGTGAAGGGATAGCTCCGTGGGTGACCATTTGCCTTGTGTCATAAGTCCATTTAGATGTGCACCGCAGCCTATGCGTGATGCATCGGTAGTGAGAAGCAATGACAGTGGGTTTTGTGAGGAGATCCCTTTGCAAATGTTGCTTGGGTCTCTCCACCAGTCTTGGTAGATTTTTACCCTGGTGGGTAGTGACAGGGATTTGTCTAATCTGTCCCTGTTTGGTCTGTAAACTGAGCTGAACCATATCTGAAGACACCACATGTGAAGGCTGGTATGCGGTATTACCAGTGTGCCCGTTACCATATGCCCCAAGAGTTATAGGCAATGTCTGGCTGATATTTGTGGCTTGTTTTGAACTGTCTTTGTGAGCATAGTCCAAGAGAGAGATCTGTGCTGAGGTAGAAGGGCTTTGGTCCATAGAGTTTCAAGGTCAGAGCCTATCAACTCCAGGTGCTGCACTAGAGTGAGGATTTATTTCTGGTCATTGATCTGTAGGCTCAGTTCTGTAAACATGGGCACTGCAGCTTTGGCGACTCAGTGAGCCTCTTGAAAAGACCAGGCTCTGAGGAAGCAATCATCCACATAAGGGTAAATCATGACCCCTTGGGAGTGAAGTGGGAACCCACCACTGAGAGAACCTTGGAAAATTCTCTCAGGGCTGATGATAGCCTGAAGGAGAGCACCCTATACTGGCAGCGGTCAATCTGAGAAATCACCTCAGAGTCGGTAGGACTGAGATATGAAAGTAGGCATCCTGAAAGTTGAGGGCTGAAAACCAGACTCCCTGTTCCAATACTGGAATGATCGTTGCTAGAGTGACCATCCTGAATTTTTGAGCCTTGACAAACTTGTTGAGAGCTCTGAGATCTAGTATGGGTCTCCAACTTCCCTTCATCTTAGGTATTAGGAAATAACAAGAGTAGAGCCCTTGGCCTTGTAGATGTTGAAGTACTGGTTCTATGGCTCCCAACTGGAGATGATCTACCTCTTGTCATAGTAAAGTCTCATGAGAAGGGTCCCTGAAGAGGGACAGGGAAGGATGTTGTGGAGGCGGCACAGAGGTAAAATGGATAGAGTACCCTTTGCGAATTATCTTTAAGACCCATTGGTCCGAAGTTATGCATTCTCAGGTGCTGCGGAATGCTTCCAGATGGTAACCAATTGAGTGGACAGTGGTGGTTGGTTGTTGCAGTTGTGGGGAGTGGTCTATCGCCACCTCAACCAACATGTTAAAATTGGTGTTTGGACCTGGTTGGCTGGGACAAAGAAGATTGCAGGACAGGAAGTTTACATCTTGAAAATTTAGTCTTCTTCCTCTGTGGCATGTAGGAGTGTTGAGCCGGGTATTGGGAGGTGCATGGCTCATGCTGGAGCTGCGGACTAAATATTCTGTTCTGGCTTGACATGTGCATGCCCAGTGAAGGGAAAGGCTCAAGAATCCTTCAAGGTGTGAAGAGAAGCATCGAGCTTAGTGTCCTCAAAGAGAAGAGTTTCAACAGTTGACTGTACCTCCTTTGAGAAGCCCAACAGAGCCAAGAAGCACACCGCATCACCGCCACTGCGGAGCTGGAGCTGGCTGTAATGTCAGCTGCATTGAGGGCAGATTGTAGCACTGTCTTTACTACTAGCTGACCCTCCTGAATGATGGCCTTAAATTGGTCCTGATGAGACTCAGGCAGCTGTTCAATAAAATCGTTCAGTTTTGAACAGTTTTACATAGTCATATTTCACCATGAGGACTTGGTAACTGGCCATTCGAAACTGAAGCGTGGCCAAGGAGTATACCTTCCTCCCAAAGAGGTCCAGACGCTTCCAGTCCCTATCGTAGGAAGCCCAAGAGGTATGGGGCCAGTAAGCAGCCATGGAGTTCCAGTATGAGCACTGGGGTGGAGGTGGCATAGAGCCCAGTAGGGGTACCCCTGGTTGACTGTACCAGAATGACGGCAGTGGGGCCATATGAGAATATGCCTGGGGGCCCTGTTGGTATTCGGCACTGTAGGGAGCCTGGGAGGAGTACTAAGATACCCCCTCCTCTGGTTTGCTATCCGAGTCCATACTAGAGAGTGAGGGAGCATGGCAGGGTAGTGGGGAAGACTCTTATGCCAGACAAAGATTTGGTGCAGAGGTCTGGTACCAAGAAGAGAAGACTCTGACCTGTTATATGGAGGTCCCTCGCTTGCTGGAATTTCGGTCGTGTCAACCAGCTTGATGCCACTGGCAGTGCTGGGGAGGACAGAAATCTTGCCCACACTGGACGTTCAGGCGCCATAGTAGACTTTCTTGAGCTGTAGGTACCGGGCTTGGTCTGTCTCATTACCGAGGGTACTGAGGATATCATGCAGAAATAGTCTACAGCTAGCTCGTGGCTCACTGTGAGGCCTTCCCCTCTCTTTTTTGATTTATGAGGTCAGCGGCTGATTTCTTCACCCCATAGCCCTTGATGTTTAGGACTGTGGGGAAGACCAATGTCTGTCTGGTAACTCTTGGCACAGGTCCATAGAGGGTCTGAGGGCAATTTCCATTTATGTATTGTTTTGCCTCAGCTTTCTGTCCTTGCGAGACTGAGGTCTAAGCTGCTAGCAGAGAGCACACTTTTGAGGGATGTGTCCTTCCCTGAGGCAACCAATTCACTGTGAATGCATGTCTGCAATGGGGATAGCATGGGCTGCACAAAAGACACTTCTTGAAGCCCAGGGAATCGGTTATGCCCTGGTGGGAAGAAGGGCCCCCAACAAGAAAGGGTGGAAGAAAAAAAAATGTTTTTTAAACTATTTATTTATTTATTTATTTATTTAGGAAAATAAGAGACACTAAAATAACTAGTACTAAAAACTAAGCTCTACATTACAAAAGTAAGGTTGAGACAATAGTCATTAACAGACTGCTAATAGCTCTGTCTCTAGCCGGGGCAGTTGAGAAAAAACAGGGTGGGGGGGTGTTGTGCACTCACTGGCCTTGTGGCACAGCACTAGGAGAGAACGCATGTGCGGGCCAACAGACAATGCTACCGAAGTTCTCCAATCAGCAGTGCAGAAACGCAAGCACACCTACAGTGGAACACCCATAGGGACACTACTCAAAGAAGAAACAAGATAACTACGAAATGCTTTATGAGGCAAGTGCTGACATTACAGAAATAACCAGCGTAAACCAGGAGAAAGAAAATACATTTTGTAATAAGAAGTGTAACACTGAACTAAATGAGGGTGTTGCCCTAAAAAAAGGTGTTTCACTGGTGAAAGGTCACCCAAGTGAATAACAGATGGCAAAGGTGCTGGAAAAAGAGGTGGGGGGAGGAGGGTGCTGCCGCACCCCTGGGCTTGAAGTGGGTTCCATTATATACAGGGTTTATAGTTTGATTCAGTGGCTCTCAGCACCCCCACTATAAAATTGTTTCACCACCCCTGACAGATGGTGTATGATAATTTCAGGATTTAATAGGATCTGTACAAGCCAAACATTGAAATTATGTCTAGTATAAGTTGTTGCGAGCACTTATGCAGTTGACTTGCTATTTAAGTGAAGCCAGCGAAGCAAGCTTAGTCAAATATTTTTTTCAGCCAGCCCAAGTGCTTTCACACTGTCAAAAGTTATTGTGAGCATCTCTCACTGACCAGCTGGACTGCAGAGCAGCAATGAAGATTTCCAGGACTAAACTCTTGAAACTACATGACGCCTTCCACAATGGAGACCTTTCACATAGGAAACCAAGTTTTCCCTAATATGACTAGTGACCATTCAGTCTTTGGATACTTAACACTTCATAGGGGTCCTGATTTTCTGAGTGCAGGTGATCACCATGTTGATGAGTCAGATCTCTTTAAAGCATCTCATGCTGGGCATCGAAAAATTGAGGCCCTCCATCACTAGAAACATTGAGGCCCTCCATCACTTGGAAAACCTTAGCCAGGGAACTTAAGTGTTGAGTCAACTGCTGGGTAACAAATTCAATCAAAAGGCACCCAGATTATGCAGAAAATAGCTTTATGCCACAGAGCCCAAACAAGGAGAGAAGCCATCCTGAATACACTTCTTTCCAACAATAAGCAACTGCTAGAACAGGGAAACTTGTAACTGTTACCTTTTTGTGTTACCCAGCTTTCAGCAAAGGGTTCACAGACCACAGCAATGCCTAGGTTTTCAGAAACTAGTTGGAAAGTAAATTTGGAGAAGTCATCTAGTCAGCATGCAGCATGACCACCAGTGACTTTGGTATTTGTAAGCAGTGCTTCTCACAGCAGGCATCAATCACAATTGGGCACTGTTACAATTAAAAAAAAAAAAATCAGGTTCCTTAAAAGCCCCCTGACCTTAAAAGCCCAAACTAGACTATTACTGCCAAAACACAAACCGATCACCCAAAAGTTGGTATGGAAATAAGTGACTTAAAAAAAAAGGAGATCTGAGCTCTATTCCTGGCTCTACCAACACTTTACTAGCTGACCTTGGGAAAGTGGCTTCCCTCCCTTTGCCTCAGTTTCCCCTTACGTTAAAGGGGGATGATACTGACCTCTTTGTCAAGTGTTTTGGAATCTATGGACGAAAAGTGCTATGTAAGAGCCCGGCATTATTATTCAGCTGTGCTAATGGATTCATAATTTAGCAATTTAGCAGCACAGGAGGACAATGCGATGTCAAGCTACATTATCCCAAAACACATCACATACCTGAGAAGCAACAGACCCCCTCACCCCCACATACATGAGAAGAAAGTGGTTAGAATGGTGCAGTAAGCATTAAAAGAGGAAGCGTTAAGCCCACTATTAGGGAAAACTTGTGGTGAGTTGTACTGCGCAACCTACGCCTCTTAATTCAAGTAATGGAAGTAGCATTGGTCAGAACATTTGAAATGAGACTCATCAATGCACTAGGAAGTGTAATTAAATCCACTATTATGCTCTACCAGTAGA
Source organism: Mauremys reevesii (assembly GCF_016161935.1). NCBI lineage: Eukaryota > Metazoa > Chordata > Testudines > Geoemydidae > Mauremys > Mauremys reevesii. The sequence goes on along the minus strand of NC_052632.1, from coordinate 32,306,668 downwards.
AGGCAAGAGCCAACCCAACTGGCCTTTTCTATCTACAGTTTCTATAATTTCAAGTGGTGTGGTTCTGCAGTCCAACATCTGAGTCAGCATGGACTGGTAGATGAAACAGGTTTTCAGCAGTCATACTTGGTGCAGATGTAACTGTTTCTAAAATTATAGTCATGATCACTTGAAAGTACAGAAGTCTGTTCCTAGGAGAAAACTTACTTGTTAAATCAAGGTGAACAAGAACTTATTTTAGAATCCATTGCCAATGCAAACTAGAAGTGAGGCTACTTACAGCACTTGTCTGAAAAATGGTTAGAACAGTAAAACTTTTTAATAGATTATCATCAATCCTATTAGTGTCAAGTGCTAACCAGAAGTATGTACGGTTTTAAGTCTTCCAACACTAGTAACTCATTTCAATAGACTACACTGCTCCCACATAACACTACAATACTTTATGCTAAAAGTCAAACAGCAAGGGCCCCATCTACCCAAGATGATTGACTGTTTATTAAAAAAAGGTTCACTCTTGCCTGAGTGAATGAGATCAAGCTGTGTCAGAACCTTGTTAGGAAAATACATTATAGCCCTGGCGTTGGTAGATTTTTAAAGGTTAAATCTCATGCTCAGTGGCTGGACCTAGTAAATTCTGTAGATTAGTTAAGGCCAGAAACCAAGTTTTTTAAATGATAAAAAAACACCATAGGGTTTCCTATTATAATGCTGGTTTATATTTGAGATGAGACCAATATGTAATCACAATTTTTAAAGTGTTCTAAAATGTTACTCAAAATTAGGTTCATTTATAGCTTATGGATAATTGAAGCCTTCACTGGAACTGTACCAGTGTGGGGTCTGCTCCTCCCATTCACTGAATTCTAAATGTACAAGTGTATCATAGAATCATAGAATATCAAGGTTGGAAGGGACCTCAGGAGGTCATCTAGTCCAACCTTCTGCTCAAAGAAGGACCACTTCCCAGACAGACTTTTACCCCAGCCCCTAAATGGCCCCCACAAGGATTGAACTCACAACCCTGAGTTTAGTAGGCCAATGCTCAAACCACTGAGCTATCCCTCCCCCCCAGGGCATGTAATTAGGCATGTAATGAATCTTTGAGCAAAGCCTACTGAGTGGTGCAGATTGTCATAATCACAGATGGATTCTCAGTAGGATTCAGTTATCAGTATCAGTACTAGTTTGACATGAAGGACCATTGCCATAGAATCTGACTAGTCAGATACCCCTGTCTAAACAGAAACATATTTGATGCACAGCCAGCTGTTCTGGATTTGTGCTATGCTGTGGCTTTGAATTGCCTCTGCTCAGGGCTTCACTGCAAGGCAGTGACATAAAAGATCAGGAGTGTAGGGGAAAGCAAAACTACATTTTTAGAACATGTAACAGGTTAAATGCCAAGAACACTAATAATTATCTGCAACATTATTTTGGTTCCCTTTGGCAGCTCAAGGGTACAGTCCTTGAATAACACCCTGTGATCCATTCAAGTGTCCATGGCTAAAGGTAAAATTCAGTTCTAATTTAAGTGAGGGCAACTCCCACCAAGTTAAATGGGACATTGCTTTGGCCAAGGTTGAGTTTGTCATAGTTCACTACAAGTTGACCAATGCCTAGAACCTTCGAGTAGCACTGGGAAAAATGGGTACCAGGGTGAAGAAATGTTCCTCGCTGCACGCTGTCAATTAGATAAGGCTAAAACCAATCAGTGACAGAAATCAGCTTACACATAGCAAATTTACAAAATATTAAGCTAAGTCAGACTTTGTTCTTGAATATTATATTCAGATGCCATTAGAAAGTTAATAGGCTTCTTTTGTCATGGGACTGTTCTTAAGAGCCAGCATCACCCTTTGATCAGTACAGAACGTGCTACTCTCCTGCTAAAATGCTTATAGTCCACTACAACAGCAGCTGATCCTACTCAAAACTTTTAAGAAGCTTGCTTCAAACAAATACCGAAAGTATTTCCTGGACAACTGGAAAGAGACAGACCGGCTTCCACAAAGACATATTACTTCTGTTATGGCACATCAGAAACCTCCATCCATTAAGTAACGTTACAATTAACACTGTCCAATGTCAGACAGAGGTTGATTTAAGACTGGTTTTATTTACAATTATCCTCTTTTAGCTTGTGTGCCAGACAGATAAAGCAACACTGACTTCTCCAGTATGAATTGGAAATCCCAATATAGAAGGGACTCAACTTAAGGAACTGCCTTCCATTCCAATCTGAAAATTCATTTCTATATAATACATACTTTTAGGCAGACACCGGGATTAACTGTACTAAAGTCAATTTTTCCTTAGTCTGATGCAGCAGGAGCACATCTGATCTGAGTACCATCAGAACCTTAGATTTACCTTTTCTTTACAATTTAAGAAACCCCAGCTCCTCCACTTTCAGCACCATCCATTTTTATCCTATTTCCTTGGCAAACAGATGACAGTGCTTTTTATAATAAGTACCCATAGTCAAAATAGAAGTCTTGGACCCTTTACCTGATACTGTCAATCCCACAACACCTGGGGCAAACACTACTGAAGCCTCAGCCAGTTTCCTTTTGGAAACACTAAATAAAGCAGCACATTTGGGGAATAAGGACCCTTACTGTAGCCACTACCAGGCATATTGTTTAATGCCATGGGTAACTGATTTATGGGATCATGCCTATTCAACTGAGTTTACAGCACAGAGTCTGAGGACATGGCCATAATCTGCAATGATGGAAAAATTGCCCTTCTACTGCTATTGTCTCAATTGACCTCTGAAAAACCTCATGGGTTGTTATGTTATTGCTAAGTGTGAACACAAGCTTGAGCTGTGAAGTTAGGCTTATAAAAGATGCCCAGAGTGATGGACTCATTATATAATTGTTTTCATACTGTCATCTAGTTTTCTGTGAAGTTAGATGTTTTACAAAGTACCTCAATCACTAGGCTAACCCACTGACAAGAGCAGAGAAAAATACAAATGTGAGGTTTAATATTTCCACCTTCTACACACCACATTTTCCTGCCCTGATGCTTTGTCAGTGTGGACATGAAGTTATATACCGGTATGCCAGTTCCACACATCTATTTGTGTTCCTCCCCCACGCCAACAAAAAAAACCCACCCACTCTCACATTCTGAGTTTTGTCATCACTTTGTCACAGCTGCCCACACATTCATTCATGCACATAATTAATTCATGCTCAAATGCATTTCTGCATCTGTTCTATATTTAGATGGTCTTTCTAGCTAACATTTGAGTATCAAGGCAGGTGAACATTTTAATTCAAGTGTGATTTAAAGAGGGGCTATGCATTGAGCAGGGCAGCCAAGTAAGCTTATTACACCCAACCCTTTGCTGCACTTTTAGAGAGACCAGATACTCATTAACCCAACGAAAACTTGTCATCTTCTATGTCATGAAGGACAGGGTTATTTCAAGCCTTTTATATACCAGGACTAGCATAAATCACATGACTGCATGTTTATCTGACCTACAGTACAGACAAATTCGTGTTTTATAATGCACGTTGAGAAGCTCAGTCTACTGGCACTTCTACTAGAAAAGAATCTACTTAGTGTAGAGACACAAATAGGGGTTCTTCTGCCTCCCCCTTTGCAGCTCAGACATGCAAATCCAAAACAGACAGGCGCCTTCCACTTCCTGATGAGCTCACCAGCAAGTACTTCCAAAGCTGCAAAGACCTAGTCAGACCAACTCTGAAGCTTATTGGTCGACCATCATTTTCTGCCTCGGAGCCTTTGGAAACGGGGTGTCATTTCCATGAGCTAGCATTACAAGGAGATCACTATAGCACTTCTGAAGAGCTGATTAGCCAAACTAAACTTAAATTTCAACCCAAGTGAGATAGTTGACTTAGAAGTTGCATTAATAGAAAAACCATCACATTGTTTTGTCAATACTTTGAGTCACCCTGTCAAATGTAATTGACCTACCCTCACCACCAGGGCTTTGGAGCTGTGCTCCGGCTCCGCTCCAGCTCCAGGCAAAAACCTGCAGCTCCACTGCTCCAGAGATGCTCTGCGCTCCAGCTCCGGGCTCCACTCCAAAGCCCTGCTCACCACTGGTGGAGTGGTTAGAAGATGGAATCCCACTGCTGTACATGACTGAGGTCTGATTCACCTCACAAGCAGCAGGGAATCACCAGTGATCCACTGTTTAGGATCTACAAACCTTCCTATGCATAAGTTAGTACTATTTACTGTTCTAATGCTAGACGGGTGCCTATAGCAGCATTCATATAATCGCCAGCTTTCCTGGGCTGCTTTCCTCACTGTTCTCCAAAACGGAAGTTGTACCCCCTGTAAGATTACACTATGGGCATTGAGTATTTAAGTGTACATAGATCTGGGAGGTTTACCACTGGATCCATAATGCACATCTGAGGGTAGAGGAAGGTTTGGAAGTGGACAATTGATCTTTTGCATCAAAGAATTAGCACTTTTGTAAATGGTCAAATCTCAAGCTCAGTTTAAGCTTTCCCCTTTAGGACGGTTGGACTGAGATTTTCAACCATGCTTTGGGGTGTGGATGACCAATTGCCAGTAGTTTTAAACAAAAACTGGCAATCAATCCCCCATGCTGCTTTTGAAAAGTAAAGTTTTATTGTTAGGGTGAGGAAAAACTGCCCGTGAACAGAACATGAATGAGTTATTGTTTGAAAACATCGAGTCAAATTGCTGATGGTTATATACAAATAGTTATATCCTTAAAAGAGCCTGTCCAAAAGAAACAATAGGACTTTAGTCACATTTCACAATTTTTTAAGATTAATAAGAGTAGAGAATATTTTGGTCTCCTGCTACATTTCAAATTAACAAGCACCTTGTCAGATAATAAAACCATTACACATGAGTTATAGCTGCCACTGGCTATTGTTGCCTCTAAAACTCAATGAACTCAGATTAATCATAATTCAGTCTGAGTTCTGGAGATACCTTAGTGAGGGTTCTATAATTTAGCAATCTCATGCAAGCCATTCCCTGAAGAGTTTCACTTGGGTGCCTTGTTCAGTGTAACCCACCCAGCTCAGCATTTCAACTTGCCCTTGAGCACAACGCAGACAAGTACTTAGGAACAATACGCATTGGAGCAATAGCCTAGGATTCCTGTTGCACAGGTTTGCTGAATGTGTCTCGGAGGTTGGCTGGTGACTCATGACAGTTGAAAAACACAATGGATATGTCCACACTGGGATAAAAAACCTACGGCTGGCCCGAGTCAGCTGACTTGGGATCACAGGGCTCGGGCTGAGGGGTTAAAAATGGCTGTTTAGTCATTTGGGCTCAGGCTGGAGGTCCCTGCTGGGTTCCAGAGCTCTTTACAGAAGACAACTGGATTCTCACAAGAGCATCAATGGCTGTGCCACGTAATAGGCTGCACAGAGCCATGGACTTGGAATGGCTGACGACCATGGAATATACTGGGCTGGACATGGCCCTGGGTCACACTAGGAGGCTCTGGTTTGGAATATTTAAGAGGGAGGCTTATGACAAATGAGGACAGTTCTTCCTGGTTTTCTTTTATTCCCTTTACTTCACCTCAATGTTACAAATTCATCTCTTCCGGCTACCATGGAAACCATCAAGATCTTTATGTTTAAGTTGTTAAGAATGGATGTACTGCTTGTGAAGCACTAGATCATTCCTGTTCCACCCAACCCAGAATCTAAAGCTCAGCCAGCAGCCTGGGCACAGAATGACAGTTTTACTAGTATTTCAGTGGCTCATTTTCAGGGCTGTAAGCCACTCAGTGAGGTAATGGAATCCTAAAAGTGTTTACTAGTATATACACCCACTGAAGTCATAATCCTAGGCCAGTAAATTGGCAGCACTAATTATTCACTCCTTTGAACCAAGTACTGTCTTTCCAAATGTGCTATTCATCTTTCACCTACTTTTTTCCTTTTGAATTGTCATTCATCTGGAGGCCTCTGGTGAGCAATCTGACACAGCAGAATCATGCCTTTCCCTGGGAGTTGTGACAGTTATGTCAAACAAGCCTCTGGGGGATGTGACAGGGAAGAGACTGCTATTAATAATTTGCGTTAACACAGCCCCTAGAAGCCTTTGCCGTGCACCAGGATCCCACTGTTCAAGACCCTGTACAAACATAACGATGGGCCCTACCCCAAAGGGCACACAATACTGGCAGATGGATTCAAGTTTTCATAGGTGGATGAGACTTGCATCACCATCCTGCCAATTCAGCATCTGAAGGGCTGAACCTTCTGGTCCTAAACCTAGTCCTTAGGGAGCGGGAAGATGACATGCTTGCAACTCAGGTAGGTGAGATGCTCCAATTTCTCCCCTAACAAAGTACTAAATGCTTCACATGTCCTGGGCACGTCTGTTGGGCTGAAATGGCTTAAGGCTACTCTTCCTTACCTCTTTTTAACTCCATGCCTGGTCTGGCCCTTACAGATCTCAGCCTACGGTCTGTTTGATGTGGTTGAGATGAGAGGTGAAAGACCTTTTCCTTGGAACTCTGGGGGCAGGATGGTTGCTGGAAGTTTCCACTCTGAAGCCACAGGCCCAGGCATGTCTACACTGCAGCTAGGAGTGAGCCTCCCAGCCCAGGTAGACAGATTTGCACTAGGGAGACTTGAGTTAACCTGTGGAACTCCTCCTTGCCAGAGGATGTTGTGAAGGCCAAGACTATAACAGAGTTCAAAAAAGAACTAGATAAATTTATGGAGGATAGGTCCATCAATGGCTATTAGCCTCTGTTTGCCAGAGGCTAAGAATGGACGACAGGGAATGGATCACTTGATGATTACCTGTTCTGTTCATTCCCTCTGGAGCATCTTGTGTTGGCCACTGTTGGAAGACAGGATAATGGGCTAGACAGACCTTTGGTCGGACCCAGTATGGCCGTTCTTATGAGTTAATGCATTAAAAGCAGCAGTGAAAACACTGCTGCCCCAGAAGAGGCTCAGCCTAGGCACCTGAGCTCAGACCCCTCCAGCCCCCGGGGGCTGGGCTCAGGCTGCTAGCCCAAGCTTCCACAGGTGCCGCAATGCCCACATAGCTATTTTTTAGCTTGATAACTTGAGTACTGCCAGAGCAAGTCTATCTACTCAGGTTGGAAGGCTCCCTCACAGCTGCAGTGCAGACGTACCCTAAATATCCCTAGTCTCTTCCTCTCCTTCTCAGAGTGGAGGACAGGAGCGTAAGGCACCAGAGCTGTGCTTTCCTCCATATCTGAGCCTTCAGTACTAAGTTGCAGGAACGGAGAGGGAAGGGTTGGCACCTCTAAGCGGTGAAGTGTAGCTGAACTACTGCTGCAAATGCCCTAATCACTCATTTTCGTTTTGCTCAGCATGATATTTTATATGCAATTAGTGGCAGGGGTAGACCTGGGGCAGGCAGCAAGACAGACTAGTACAGGGACCCTCATCTTCTGCTGCAGCCTCTGCCCCCCGGCTTATTTTTCTCCCTGATGCAGCATGGGAAGGACATGCTGGCTAGGCAGGCATCCACAGCCAACTCTAAAAGCCAGAAGGTACAACTGCCCCAAAATGCTTACACATCCTAGCTGGATGCACAACATCTCAGATAAAAGAGATGTGTCACATTTTACAGCCCTAAATGACTTGTTTGCACACCAGTGGGCAGCCCTTGACAAGCAGTAAGTCAATAAATGGAGGGCCATTAACAAATAACTCCAAGAAGGGGCACTCAGACAGTTCTGGCATTACTTGAGCTACCTTAAGAGGATCTGAGTACAGGCTTTTTTCCTCCTCTACTGTAGATGGACCAGGTGTGCTGAAGTAGTTAGTGAGGGATCCTTACAATGATTGATATCTAATGATCTGTTTTTTGATGATGCCCTAAAAGGCTGCATCGTCATATTAAAAAAAAGGATAATGTAAAAGCAAACCATTCCATGAACTCATACCCAGGGTCAGGAAGCTGAAATGCAGAAAACAATGCTTAGATAAACCAAATTGAGAAAAGTTAATTAGTACACT